>NW_028190337.1:0-148965 GCF_048542155.1 Nylanderia fulva | reverse complement strand
ACGTATTATCATAAATGATAACGTTCCTCACTCACTCACTCACTCTCTCTTTCTCTCTCTCTCCCTCTCTCATTATTATCATTTATTGATTATTTTAAAAAACGTAAAATTTTGATAGGATGTATTCGAATACTACACAGAGAAAATTTTTTCTTAAAATTTACTCTAAAAATGATGGTAATCGTGGGACAATGGTATTGAAAGAATTTTATAAGAATTTTTCTGATTAATATTTACCACAATAAAAATATTAATATCTACCACAATAAAATAAAAAATGTACTCGATTAATTTTACTATGTTCATATTAATAATTTTTAATGTAGTAAATATTAATCAGAGAAACTCTTATAAAATTTTTCCTACACCATATTATCCTACGATTACCATGATTTTCAGGATAAATTCTAATAAGAGAAAATTCTCTCCGTGTATGGTGTGATTTGCATCAGACTCTTATTTTGCTTTGTATGCATGTTAAATTTTAATGAAATACATCGTCGAAAATGATGTCAATGCGATTATTAATTTTTCAAAACTGTACTTTACAATAATTAATCAAGATGCCATTTTGAAAATAAAAAGATTCGTTTTTAGTAAAGAAAGTGAGATGAAAAGGGAAAGAGAGAAAATAGTTGTCGCGGAGCTTTAGCGTTACGCGCCGTTCGTAGCCATCGCGTTCGCTTCTCCCTCCGCTTTGCCGCGCGCCGTGTATCGTGTGACAGGGGGCCGTCTCATCTCGTCGCGCGCTTAGATTGGCCGATCTTTTTTATTTAATAACACAATAATTATTGCGAAAATCGCAAAACGGTAGAGGACTTTCCTATTCGGTTTAACTTACTCTACCTGCACACGACGGTTGAGGCGACCATTACCGGACACCCTGTATATATATATATATATATATATATAGATTAATGAATATTTCTGAAATGTATGATGTTTTTACATTTTACCCTATTTTTTAATTACATTTTGTAATATTTCTCCCATAGCAAAAACACCAGTGATATCATTATTAATTAATAATAAATTCTGAAAAATTATTACAAAAAATTTAGATTTTTAAAACGTTTTTGAGGAAATTATAAAAAAAAAAATTAAGGAATATTTAACATTTATATGTATACATGTAAAAAATTTTTATAAAATTTATAATATGCAAAATAATTCAATACTATTCAATACTATATATATATATTAAATAGAACACTTTAAAATTATCCATAAATATTCTGACAATAGTATTGAATTATTTTGCATATTATAAATTTTATAAAAATTTTTTACATGTATACATATAAATGTTAAATATTCCTTAAATTTTTTTTTATAATTTCCTTAAGAACGTTTTAAAAATCTAAATTTTTTGTAATAATTTTTCAGAATTTATTATTAATTAATTACTAGCTTTTCGGACCGCGCTTCGCGCGGTCCTCAAAGCCAGCCTTTCTATTCGGACCGCGCTTCGCGCGGTCCTCATATAGTCTATATTAAATCCGTTTTAACACAAAAAATTAATTCTTTTTTTGTATTACCGCGAACTACTTCCACATTTGTTGTTCGACTTTCACGAAATTTATACCAAAATAAATGTTTAAATTTTTTTGTGGATGACTACTATGTTATCTATTTCTTTCTCCCAGATATTTTATTTTCTTTTTTTAAGACACGCTTTCTCTCTCTCTCACTCTAAAACACACGCGCTCCCTCTCTCTCTCTTTAAGACACATGCTCTCTCTATCCTTATCTCTCTCCCTCTCTCTTTCTTTAAGACACACGCTCTCTCTCTCTCTCTCTCTCTCTCTGTGTGTGTATGTGTGTGGGGTTTTTTAAGTTTACGCTTCCACCCACGCATCCACCCACACAATCGCATATTTATGAACGGATTTTTTAAAAAATTGGTACCAAAATGTTGCAAATTTTTGGCGACGATGTGGTTTTTTCAAGTGTTACACCTCCACCCACGCATCCACCCACACGCATGCGCATTTATGGACCAATTTTCACGAAATTAGTACCAAAATGTTGCAAATTTTTCTGAGAAAGCTGCTGTGTGGTTTTTTTAAGTTTTATCCCATCCACGTATGCACCCACGCATTCACACATTTATTCACATACTTTTTTGAAATTTGTAGTTAAATTTTGTTGGAGATGGCTACTATGATTTTAACAAATTTTTATCATCCTATTCATCCACCCACGCACCCATGCACCCATTTGCATACGCATTTATTGACTTGGTCACACCAAGAAGTAATTTTTAAAAAATTTGTGTACGTATTTGTGATTATGTGTGCAATTCGTGTAAATAAACCTTTAATTTGTATGCAATTTTCACGAAATTAGTACCAAAATGTTGCAAATTTTTGCAATCACAAACATGTACACAAATTTTTTTAATATTACTTATTGGTGTGACCAAGTCAATAAATGCGTATGCACATGGGTGCATGGGTGGATAAATAGGATGATAAAAATTTGTTAAAATCATAGTAGCCATCCCCAACAAAATTTGAGTACAAATTTCGAAAAAGTCTGTGAATAAATGTGTGAATGCGTGGGTGGGATAAAACTTTAAAAAACCACACAGCAGCTTTCTCAAAAAAATTTGCAACATTTTTGTACCAATTTCGTAAAAATTGGTCCATAAATGCGCACGCGCGTGGGTGAATGCGTGGGTGGAGGTGTAACAATTGAAAAAACCACATCGTCGTCATCTTCAAAAAATTTGCAACATTTTGGTACCAATTTAAAAAAAATCGGTTCATAAATATACGATTGCGTGGGTGGGTGCGTGAGTGGAGGCGTAAACTTAAAAAAATAAAGCACCAGCTTTGTCAGAAAAATTTGCAACATTTTGGTACTAATTTCGTGAAAATTGGTCCATAAATGCGCATGCGCGTGGGTGGATGCGTGGGTGGAGGTGTAACACTTGAAAAAACCGCATTGTCGCCATCTCCAAAAAATTTGCAACATTTTGGTACCAATTTAAAAAAAACCGGTTCATAAATATACGATTGCGTGGGTGGGTGCGTGGGTGGAGGCGTAAACTTAAAAAAATAAAACACCAGTTTTCTCAGAAAAATTGCAACATTTTGGTACTAATTTTGTGAAAATTGGTCCATAAATGCACATGCGTGTGGGTGGATGCGTGGGTGGATGCGTGGGTGGATGCGTGGGTGGAGGTGTTACACTTGAAAAAACCGCATCGTCGCTATCTCCAAAAATTTTGCAACATTTTGATACCATGTGTTCAGAAATATTGCAAAAAAAGATTTTTTTCGCAAAAACATACCCTCCTCTGAGAAAAAAAAATAAAAATAAAAAAATTAAAAAAAAAACCCCACAGCAGCCACTCCCGAAAAATTTGCAACATTTTGGTACCAATTTCGAGAAAATCGGTCCACAAATGCGGAAGTAGTTCGCGTACAGACAGACAGACAGACAGACGGTGCTTATATATATAGATGAATTGTAAAATTCCTAAATTAATGAAATTTTGAAAATATAAATATTTTTACCAGAGAGCGTCCTCCGTATCTTCAATCTCCTCAGTTTCCTCCGTGTGTTGAGTCTCTGTTAGTTCATCGTTGCCACTAAGTGAATCGTTCTCTAAGTTTTCGTCATCATCGATCTCCTGCTCAGTCTCCACGATATCTTCAAATTCTGTAGTTTTCTGTAATCATAAAGTTTATTCTTTTTAGAACTAGTTGCACTGGTTCAAAGTTTATCTTTTTTTCTTTACATTGGAAGAATTATCAACTAAAAAAAATAAAAAAGTAAAAGTAAAAATAAGAAACACAGACCTCATCTTCGTTGTCTATTCGGCGGCGTCGATTTGGTGGGACGTCCTCCTCATTTTCTTGGCGCCGTTTCTTATTGTAACGCCATTTTCTGGTTTTAAGACTTTTTAAAGCCTTTTCCAGGGCGTCATAAAATTCGACGTTGTTGGGATTAATAAAATATTTGTTTGAGTTCATGGCATCTGAAAAAATATAGACAAAAAACACTTTAGTTTTGTATTCAATGACCCCTCCCCCCCCGCGTATTAATAAAAATTAACTTGATAAATACTTCAATTTTTTGGAGCAAATTCTTAAAGTTATACATATGATTATTACAATCATATATCTTTCAGAATTTGCTTTAAAAAATTGAAGTATAAGGTCATGATCATTTTTATTTTTACGACCCATAATAATTACATTTACGTCATCTTTAATCAAATTTAATAACATCCTAGTTGTTCTAATGCGTCATCTACAATAGGATATTAAGATTTAAAATTTAAGAAATTAACCAATTGCAATTGACTTTAGAGAAGAATAATGAATATTTGTCAATTTTTTAAATCTTAAATTTCTTTCTTAAAGTCCCATTGTAGACGACATATAAGGTTGGTCAATGACAGCTGTTTTATTTTTTAGAAGAATGACTGTGATTAGCCTACCTCAAAACGGAAGTTACTAAATTCAATTAAGTTTGACGTGTAAACGTAATTAATGTAGGACACATGCACATCATACACTGACAGTATTTTTACAAACCTTGACATGCCTGAGCGAAGCGACTGTCCCGCAATTTACAGCCCCCTCGTTGTCCACTTTTTCCATTTAGAGTGAGGTGTGATGAAACCTCCTCGTCTTCTGGAAATACGCTGCGAAAATATTCCGCGGCGCAATCTATTGGATTGGCTCGTCCAAGATAAATGAAGTATCCCACCTAATACAAAATTTTTGATAAAGTGAAAAATTACTATATATATTTGTGTTAGAAAATATTATATTTCAAAATATATCCTTACCAAATCATTATAAATTTCTTCATCAACTTCTTCGAAGGCCAAGAAATCATCCACAGTTTTAAATGAGATCTCCTGTGGCTTTGTTGGTCTCTTCATTGTAGATTCTTTTAATAATCTTTTTATAGTTTTTGCATTTTCACTGTAAAAAAATAAAATTATGTAATTAATGTATTTATAAGTATTCAGTTTTGCTTGCTGTTCTTTAATAAAATCATTAATATACTTACTCGGTTTTATTTTCTATAGAAATTTGTCGTTCTTCCATTCAACGTAGTTGATCCATAATGATTCTAAAATGAAATTTAATGCCTTTATTCGTGCACATAAATGACTATTTTTATTGTAATTATTTTTAAAACTTACTTTAGAGACTGCATTATTTCCTTTTCTTTTATCAATTCTTCTCTATGTGTGGACAGGCGATGGCTGCGTACATCATGAACAAATGATCCTGATTGTGTTTGTTTCCTGTTTATTTGTTGTGATAGTGGTTTGAATGATGATTGGATGTTTTGCGTGAATGATTGTATAGATGCTGATGAAGACGAGCGTGACAATGTTTGTTTACTGTTTGTTTGTTGTGATGGTGGTTTGAATGATGGCTGGACTTTTTGCGTGAATGATTGTATAGATGCTGATGAAGACGAGCGTGATAATGTTTGTTTGCGTTGTACTGGTGTAATGTCTTGTGCGGATAATTGAGTGGTTACTGAAGGTGAATGTGATACAATGGATCTATGTTGTAATGGTGCTGATGGAGGAGGCATGTGTTTATTTGAGTGTTGTGATGAGAATGATGGTGATGGAACATGCAAGGATGATGATACTGGAGATTGTGAATGATACTTGGATGATGCTGAGGCTGCTTGTTTTTGTGTATTTTTGTGAAGTGTAGTTATGTTAGGTTTGTGTATGTGTTTTGTGCGGTATTTTTTGATGTCCTTGTTTAATAATTGCAATGCAGACGCTGTCTTCCCTTCGGTGTTCATTCCTTTTCCTCTTCCTCGTCCTCGCTCTTGACTCATCTTTAAAAAAACTCTCCGCACATGTTCTTCCATAATTAATGCATTACGTTACATTCATTGATCGTAAATTTAAACCCGCATATAAACTTGAATCGACAAGAAAAATCGTAAAACTATGTTCCGTTTTTGTTTGTACGTTGTAGTAAGAGTTTATGTATGGATTTAAAGGCCTTAGAGAGAATGCACCTACTAAAATTAGAACTGATATTTCTAATCTACCTAATGATGTTCCTAATCCATAGTATGTAGAATAACTGCAACTACCCAGACATCAGTAATAGGATCTATATGCCTTTCAGTGTGCCAATAAGGTATACGGAAACACTTATTCTGCACTTCATTCAAATCTATTATAATAATTTCATCAGATAATAAAGAACATCGAAAGGTACCTACTGATGATGACAATGACAAACCAATATCATAAAAATCTTCAACTCTACAAAACTCTTTAACCGCTAAATGATAATGATCACGCAAGAAAATGATGCTCTGAACAAGACAAATCTTTGAATTTTTTAATATTATTGTATTATCCCGATCCTTTACTGATAGACGAAATTTTCCTGTGTCTAAGATCTGAAACTGGCGACTATCTAAGGGAACATTAAAAACTGTAGGACTAACCCAAGGTCTACCGGAATGTATGACTTTATTGTGATCATTCACAATTTTTTGTGTGATTTGTAAATTTTCATGTCGCCTATGTACAATCTGTTGCAAATGTTAATGAGGTTTACGGCAAGCTTTGCGGAAATACATCATATTGTTTTCGTATGGAAACATAGACAATTCATTTAATGAACCAAAACGTCTAACGTCATCTACGAGATGTAAAAGGCAATGAGTAATGTATGAGAGAAATTCTGGACCATATATATCTTCTGCTCTATTTACAAAAATGTTTAATGCTGTAGATGCAAAATCAAGACGGTCTTCTGATAAGGAAGAACTAAGCAAAACTCGAATTGCGGAATGTAATAAAAGAAAATGTTTGTTTGCAGTAGGATTTATAAGTCCGTAATAAATAACTGGGGCAGTATATAGAAGAAGTTGACGATTTTCCGTGGCCTTAAACCCTCCATATTTTTTCATTAATTGCGGTTTTCGTGAAAATTCCTTAGGGATGTAATTCGCAACTTGTTGTAGACGTGCAGTCATAATTTCAAGTGATCTAGCAGAAAGTTTTAAAGTTGGATTATATTTTCCATCGACGAGAACACTATTTATTTTGGGAACAACACCAAGACATACAGTATGCATGTAATCGAAAACCGTTTGAGTTACCAATCCCATCTCTAAAGGAAGCAGAGCAGATTCTGATTCAGTATGATGTTCTCCATCAATGTTATTTCTGTATTCTTCGTCTGTACGGGGCCTATGCTGAATACCACGATAAGCTACGCATTCACGACGAAGCCAATTTCCCCGAATCCAACATTTTGAACACGAAAATAGACTACCGTGACCTTTATGACCCAAAACAAAAGCTCGCGCAGGAGAATCAGCTATGAAACATCTTAATTGAACTATTTTTAGTTGATTACTGTGCGCGACGGAAGGCAGGATAAGGATGTCGGAAGCGAGAAGACGGCGAAGCACGACACTCGACAAAACGTATCGTTTAATATAACTATATTTTAACTAAAAACAAAGAAAAATACAAATACTGAAAACCGCACAGAATTTACAAAAAGTTAACGGATTAGGAGAATCCAAAAGAAATAGCCGAATCGGTAATTAATAATTAAACGTTCCGCAAGCAACGGTAATTAGACGTGGTAAAGAGAAAAAGACAAGCGATCTTTTTCAAACAGTAGCAACACACTCTTGACGCGACGAGCAATCGGAGAAGAGCGCCGCGATCACGAGAGAGGAGGCTTTTATAGGCCCGTGTTTCTAGAATAGTCGAGAAGAATCCTCTTTATTCTATCGTTTTGCTGAGGTCGAAAGAGCGTTTTGTGTAATTGTTTACTTTTAGAAAAATAATCTTTTTATTGTTATCGGAACTAAAGTGTATCTCCTCTCGCGTGACCGCGGTGTTTACAATTATCGGGGATTTAACGTAAGCGCTTTCTTTTCGCAGGCGCGGGGTATACGTATACCGGTGCGGCCGAGCGCTATTTTAAAGAATATTAATAAAAAATGATGCATGATGCATGTTGCATGTCACGATTTGCATGAGCTTTAACGCAATAATGTTCTTAGGTCTTTTCAGTTTACAATCAACCGTTCGATTTTCGAACAATTACGGAAAGCAATTCCTCCACGATTTAATACATCTCGAACTTCATCTACAAAATTCTGAAATAATTCTTTCGCGCTATTTGGTTTCGATGTACCTCGCCAAAGACCTACAATTTCAGGTTTACTTCGCGGAATATTTGCAATTCTAATTTGTATCGGCCACATTTGAATTTTGCCCTGCCCATCTAATGTCGCACCATCTGTACTAAAGCCTATCATTAAAGTGTCAAGTGGAATCAGATCCGGAGAAGTTTGCTCAAGAATGGAAAGAATTCCTGCCTCAAACCCTAAATGAAGATATTCACCTCCTGCAATGTTAAATGTGAGATGCGTGATCCGTGGAGTTTTTAAAAGCGTTCTACAATCTTTTGGCAATGTGGATAAACAGGGATGTGTTCGAACTACCTGTAAAACAGCATTTGCTTGCGCATGAGACATATTACTACGTACGAAGACTTCAGCAAAGCGTTCTTGAAAATTATCGCGAGTATTTTGAGGCTCAGTATCTAATGCATCATCACTATCTGAAGTAGATTTAGCAGCATCTGAAGAACTTGATGCCTCATCAAACTGCATATCATCAGATGATGCATTAGAATAAAATGCAATTTCCTCATTTCCTGGCTGACTAGATTCCGCAAGAATTTGACCTTCATCAACAAAGTCTGAATCGACTCTAGCACTGGCAATCTTTAAATTCTCCTGTAGAAATTCATTACGCGCATCTCTTTCTAATTTTTCTAAACGACGACGATGAACTGTAGATAATAAATGAAAAGGTTTGCGACTGCGCCTTTTCGCTAAACGAAACATATTGAAATAAAATATAAACGGAAGAAACGAATAAAAATGATAATGAGATGAAAAAAATGAAAAAGTTGAAATAAAGAAAGACAAAAGTTTGTAATCTACTTAAAATTTAAAAATATGTAACTTAAAAAGAAAAATACTATACTATACAAATTACACAAACCTCGTCCCTTATTTATTGTAAGTAATATCTCAGCCAGCAATCTAACCTGTGAATTAAGAAAACAAATAAATAGTGTATGGTATTGTATAAAATGATTGAAAATGCATAGAAATAAACATATTTGTGTGCTAGTGTATTTGGAGACCACAGCTGGCTAGAAAAATTGAAAAATATATTACTATTAAATAATATTAATAATAATAGAGGGGGGAAAATGGCAGACGGGAAGGATAAGCAGGATTGTGAATCGTGAAGGAAAGTGGGAAAGAAGTATGTGAAAGGCGGAGGAAGGCGGAAAAAATGAGGGAAAAGAATGACGGGATAGTGAGTGAAGCGAGGAAATGAAGGACAAGTGGAGGAGGGCAGAGAGAAGAAGTTATACAGGAAAGAAAATTCAAATAAGATTGACGTGAACAAGGATGAGGATAACGTAGAAGAAGAGATGAAAAGCAGTAGCACGGGAGAATGATTAGGAGAAGGTAGGATGGAAAAGAAGGAAAGAAAGGAAAGGAAAAAGAAGGAAGGGAAGGAAAAAGGGCTTTCCAATTTTCTTTTGGATGGGGGATAAGGGAAGTCGAACGGTAAGAGTAGAGTAATGAGCGTGTGCTAGTCAGCGACGGATTAACACTAGAGGCAAACATAGGCATTTGCCTAGGGCGGCAAATTGGAGGGGGCGGCAAATTTTCGAAGACAGAAAATTTTCGAAAAAAAAGTAAAAAAAATAAAGAAAGTAAAAAAAAGGAGTGTAAAATCCTATCTGCAAACCTCCTCGTGGTGCACTTTGGGGTCGTGAAAATATTTAAAAATATATTACGTTTTCACCAGCTAATGCAGGGGTAACAGATCCCTCAGGGGCACTACAGACTCATCCCTGTAGTGTACGGGTGTCGCAATCCCGAGGTACCCGAGCTGGAGTGTGTGGTGATGGATGAACGAGGTGCGATGGGCGTGCAGGCCCTAAAAAGGACTTGTCCACTGCACTAGGTGAAGGAAAACACCGAAGATAACACCCGGGGGGGAGGCCCCGTTAGCTGAGTAAGGCAACCTCCTAAGGGGAAGGAAAACCCCCGACAGAAAAAACCAAATTTCTTTCTTTTTCAGATGGGATGACATCAAAGAAAAGAGACGACTTCCCAGGGTTGGATACTGGGAACCGGCGTGGGGGGGGGGTGTAGGCCTGGCTCCCCTCATGTCGTCATCATACGACAGGTCGTCTGTGGCTTTGCCGGCTGGGGCCACAGATGAGGAAGTGACAGTGCCGTGTGAGCTGGATATAGACGAAGTGGAGGATCAGCTCATCAAGGTGGATATAACCTTGGAGAGTTTAGAGCAGGGTGTCGACCCGAGTGAACTTGTGGTTGATGTTCACCGACTACTCCAAGATAAAGACATACGCGAGTTTCGGTTTCTTGGTGTGTATATAAAACTTGCCAAGAATACCGAGAGATTCTTGCTGGACTGCGTAAATGGCAAATCACCGTTTTGCCATTTACATAAGTGCGTGCGGTCTTTTGACCCTATCGAACTCAGTGACTCAGAGGTGAGTGGGTCCGGGGAGTCGGGGAGGGTCTCTTCTTCAGAGATTCCTTCGCCGGAAAAGATCCGTGGTGAAAGTGACGGTGAGTGCGAACCGGAGGTGAGCTTCATCACGGTCTCTTCGCCGAGTTCACCGGAGGACGATGGGAGAGACGCAGACTTCCAGGTATCGGACAAGCGGCTGCTAACTGGAAGGAAGCAGTACCCCCGCAAAAAAACTGGAGGTAAGTGTGCCGGACGCGCCAGTAAGCGTGGTCGCCCCAAAACAACTGGGGACTATGTAAATATCGCGGAAGCCAAGGAGCGGGTCTTACGTGCAGAAAGGCAGGAGGTCCTTTTGAAGGACCTCAATAGACTGCTGGATCCTAGTTTAGGATCAGACCTTACCGCGGTGGGAAGAGAGAATATTCCCCCGGATGAGGTTTTTAGGTCGAGCCTTGTAAAAGTCACCAACTTAGAGCTTCGGAGGTTGGCCGGGTTGTCTGCCACACAAGTGGAGAAGGCATCTGATGTCACTGGTCTCGATGAAGTCGTGGCCAGGGATCTTCGGGTGTCTTCAATGAGACTTGTGGGTATTTTTGACGAGATGGCCAAGCGGGTCGTCGCTGAGACGGATCCACAGACTGAGGCGTTGAGGACTGAGAACCTGGGACTGCGGGATCGGATCGCGGCTTTGGAGCGCGATAGAGATAGGGTTGAGGCGGAGATGGCGAGCTTCCGGGCGGCCATTCCGCAGTTGGAAGCGGAATACTTCTTTGGTGACAAGGGATCAAGGAAGCGACCGTGTCCGGCATCATCTCCGGGAGTGCCATCGGGACAGGTGGCGGAGACGGTTCTGGCGGGGAGTCATCCCATAACTATGGCGGACCTGTCGTCCATATTGGACAGGCGTTTTGCCGACCTTAGGGTCGACATATCCACAGCCGTATTGGCTAACATTAAGCCTTTGCTCACTGGGCGGGCTGGGGACTCTTCCCCGGAAGTGACCCCCATGCGTGCGCCCAGGGCAAGCGTTGTCGATGTTCGTGGGACATCGGCTGGTCCCGTGGCCGGGGGCTCCGCCGCCTCTGCTCTTGCAAAGGCTTCGGTGGATGCCTCTGCCCCCGGGGCTAGTACAAGGGGTAGGCGTCGTCGTCGTCGTGGGGGATCTTCTGCTAAGGGGATCCCTTCTACGGGCACTTCCGCTCCGAAGAGGAAGAGCCGAATTCCTCCCCCTTCCTCTGCGTCGGTGATTTCGCTGACGGTTGGGAGGGGGGAACGGGAGAGAACTTGTAGCGACTTATAAATAAATTCACCAGATCATTGAAAAAGTAATGTTTATTAATTGAAAGTATAAAGCGAAAGAACAAAAAGAATTAATATGTAACAAATAAATGAATGAATGTGTTGTTATGGAAATATTGATTTTTCTTAAAAACATTATGTATATTAATGAATTGAAGTTATTACAAATGTATAAAGATGTAAAAAGTGTAAAAGTGCAGTGAAAAGTGTAAGGTGTAATAAAAGTGTAGAGTGTAAATGAAAGGTGTGGATGATGAATGCTACAGTACTCCCCCCCAAGTGACGATATTCGTTGCGAAATGGACTTTCTTCTTCTTTGGTGGGTAGGTGCGTAAAGCTTTTCCAACAGTAGAAGAAGAAGAAGGATTTGAAGTAGCAGAAACAGGAGCTGAAGTAGTAGGAACAGGAGCTGAAGTAGCAGGAACAGGAGTTGAAATAGCAGGAACAGGAGTTGAAATAGCAGGAACAGGAGCTGAAGATCTGGTAGAAAGTTCAGTAGAATCTGAAGTTCTAGGAATGAAGGCTGGCTTGAGACGTTCTGTCGAAATATTGACAACTCTTCCTGAAACATTAACTGCAAATAAATGATCAGAGATACGTTTCTCAATAGGAAAAGGGCCAGAATAAGGAGGTTGTAGTGACTTCCTAACAGTATCTTCTCTAATCCAAACATGAGTACAATCAAAAAGATTCTTGTGAACAAAAGGTGATCTTTTGCAATGATGACTTGTAGGAGATGATCTGATATTCCTCATATGAATCCTGTGTTTTTCAAGAAAGATTTCAGGATCTGCAGGAAAATCTTCTTCAATAAAAAATTCTCCAGGAATACGAAGAGTGGATCCATAAAGAAGTTCTGCAGGTGAAGCTTTTAAATCTTCTTTGAAACACGAACGTAATCCCAAAAGAACTGAAGGTAAAGATTCTACCCAGTTGGTTGTTTCGTGGCACATAATCGCTGCTTTCAAAGTCCTATGCCATCTTTCCAGAATTCCATTTGAAGCAGGATGATAAGCAGAAGTTCTAATCCTTTGGCATCCAATTAGATTTGTTAAAGCTTTGAATAAAGCTGCTTCAAACTGAGGACCTTGATCTGTTGTAATGCTGATAGGAGAACCAAAACGTGCTACCCAATGTGAATAAAATGTTGTAGAAATAGTTTCAGCAGAAATCTCAGAAATAGGAACAGCTTCAGGCCATCTGGAAAAACGATCAATCATAGTAAGACAATAACGGTAATTTTGACAAATAGGAAGTGGTCCAACAATGTCTAAATGCACATGCTGAAAGCGTTGATCAGGAATTGCAATCTTAATTGGAGAATTCTTGGTGTGTCTTGAAATCTTCGCACGTTGACATGGAAGACAAGTTCGAGTCCATTCCTTCACATCTTTCTTCAAAGAAGGCCAAATGAATTTCAGTAGTAATTGTTTAGATGTCAATCTGCCGCTGGGGTGAGCGAGTCCATGAACAACATCAAAAATTTTCTTGCGTAAGAGTTTAGGAACATATGGACGAATTAATTCCGAAGAGCAATCACAATAAATAGGTATGGTTGATCCTGAAAGAATAAGTTTCTTCAACAGAAGTGAAGAATTTGAAGAAAGTAAAACTTGAAGTTCTTCATCTTCTTTCTGATAATTAGCAAGTTCTTCTAAAGAAACTATAATAGGCATTGAAATAGATTCAATTCTTGACAGAGCATCAGCAACTGAATTCATTTTTCCAGAAATATAGGTAATATTTGTAGAGAATTGAGCAATAAAGTCCAATTGTCTGATCTGTCTTGGTGACGCTTTATCCAATTTCTGACGGAAAGCAAAAATCAAAGGTTTATGATCAGTTCTGATAATCAATTGTCTTCCTTCAACAAAATGCCTGAAATGTTTAATAGCCAAATAAATGCTAAGAAGTTCTCTATCATAAGTGCTATAATTTCTTTGAGCTTTGTCTAGTTTCTTTGAGAAAAATGCTATTGGTTTGATATCGTCGTCAATAGACTGTTCAAGTGATGCACCAACAGCAAAGTCAGAAGCATCACAAGTTAAAATAAGAGGAGCATGAGGAGCAGGATGAGAAAGGGTAGTAACTTGTAAAAGTTCTTCTTTACATGACTCGAAAGCTAATTCCGCTTCTTTAGTCCAAGAAATAATTCTTCTATCCCTCTTGCGACTGTCCTTTAAATATTCTGTTAACAGAGCTTGATGATTTGCAGCATCCTTGAGACAGCGACGATAATAATTGATAATTCCTAAGAATCTGCGTAATTCATGAAATGTCTTAGGTTTAGGATAATCAATAATTGATTTCACTTTTTCGGATGTAGGTTTAACTCCTTGGTTAGAAACTAAGTAACCAAGAAAAGAAATCTCGCTTTGACCGAAAAGACATTTAGCGACATTGATTGTCATTCCAGCTTGTTGAAGACGATCAAAAATAATGCGTAAGTGAGCAATATGTTCTTTCTCATCTTTAGAAGCAATAAGAATGTCATCAAGATAACAAAAGGCAAAAATCAAATCATTAAATAAAGAGTTCATGAGCCGTTGAAAAGTTTGGGCTGCGTTTCGTAAACCGAAAGGCATTACGACAAATTCAAAAAGCCCAAATGGAGTAGTGACAGCTGTTTTGTGAATATCTTCTTTAGCGACGGGTACTTGATAGTACGCTTTAACTAAGTCGATTTTAGAAAAGATATTCTTACCAAAAAGTGAAGAAGAAAAATCTTGAATATGAGGTAAGGGATAACGATCCGGGATAGTCACTGAATTGAGTGCACGATAATCACCACACAGTCTCCAAGAATTTTGTTCCTTTTTAGGTACCATATGTAGAGGGGCTGCCCAGGAGCTGCTTGAAGGTCTACAAATTCCTTGCTCCAACATAGACTTGAATTCTTCCTTGGCACATTTAAGTTTTTCAGGAGTAAGTCTTCTGGGAGTCGAAAATTTAGGAGAACCTTCCGTAACGATATGATGTTCAACACCATGTGTTTTTACCGAGGAAATTGGAGAAAAACGGGTGAGTCCTGGAAATTCGGTTAAAAATTTGTGGTACACAGAATCAGGAGATGTGGTAAAAATTGACAAATGTGCAACTTCTTGAATTTTTCCAGTATTCGTAAGACCGGTAACATTATCAATCAATTTCTTGTTTTTAATGTCAATTAGGAGATTAAAATGACAAAGGAAATCGGCGCCTAAAATAGGACGTTGAATATCCGCGACACAAAATTTCCATTTGAATTCTCTCCTTAAACCGAGGTTCAAAATTAAAGTTTTAGAACCGTAAGTATTAATTTGAGTACCATTTGCGGCAAAAAGTTTTAAATTAGTATGCCACGGCTTCAATAAAACCTTTTTAGGTAACAACGATATATCAGCGCCCGTATCGACAAGAAAATTCAAATTTGAATGTCTGTCGAAAATAATGAGGCGATTGTTAGAAACACCGTCGTAAGCAGCCTCAGTCTTAAGCGGCGTTTTTAGTTTTCCTGTGAAGCCAAGAATGTTTTGGACATAGAACAAGGTAAAGTACATCGTTTAGCCTTATCACCAAACTTCTTATGGTAAAAACAAATTGATGTATCTTTAATATCTTTATTTGATTTGTCTTTCTTACGCGATAACGATCTAAATCTTCTATTCTCTCTAGACCGGCTTTTGGAACGATCTCGACGACGAGAAACTTCAAGAGCTTCGATTCTTCGTAGCAAATCCGCGAAATCCGAAGATTTATTACTTGCATTATTGGAAATTTCCGCGACTTGCAAACTGCCGTCCCGATCAGCAATTTTATCGGCTAATTCCGCAAGTTTAACAAGAGGAACATCCTCTACTACGCCTAAAGTCGTTTGAATTCTATGTGGTAAGCGTTGAAGCCAAATCATTTGCAAAACACTATCTGCTAAAGATCCTCCAGACAAATGACGAATTTCTCGAAGTAATTCCGAAGGCTTTTTATCATTAAGTTCAATTCCAGCTAATATTTGTCTCAAACGTTTTTCCTCTGAATCCGTAAAGCGATTTATTAATATTTTCTTTAAATAATTATATTTATCTGTTTTAGGTGGATTTTCAATGACTTCAGATATGTTTACTAAGGCTTGTTCATCAAGATGACGAATGACAGAACTATATTTAATATCATCTGATCGAATTCGATAAACCGTAAACTCACTTTCAATAGAAGCAAACCAGAGTTTAGGTTGTTTATGCCAGAAAGTCGGTAGTTTTAATAAACGAAACTCATTTGAGTGAATTTGTAACATAGGATCACTCACCTGATGTCCAGTTTGAGAAGGTAAAATATTAATATTTTCTGATCCAACCTGATTTGATCCGCTCGCCAAATCGATATCAATCTGTGTATCCGAACAGGGTCTAACTGGTGATCTATCTTGGCATTTTCCTCTTGTTCCAGGAATCCGATAAAATGATTTGAGAATTTCCGTGAAGGACTAATCCGCCTCTGATGTTTCAAAGATCCGGAGAATGAATCTCTTAAAATCAGAATATCCAGCAATTCTTCCAAGCGATGATAATATTTCGCAGACTTCAAATACGACGATCACTTGGCACTTATTCCGCATCAGCCTTTAAAATGCGTCGGCTTTAATATCACGTCGGGGTCACCAAAAATGTAGCGACTTATAAATAAATTCACCAGATCTTTGAAAAAGTAATGTTTATTCATTGAAAGTATAAAGCGAAAGAACAAAAAGAATTAATATGTAACAAATAAATGAATGAATGTGTTGTTATGGAAATATTGATTTTTCTTAAAAACATTATGTATATTAATGAATTGAAGTTATTACAAATGTATAAAGATGTAAAAAGTGTAAAAGTGCAGTGAAAAGTGTAAGGTGTAATAAAAGTGTAGAGTGTAAATGAAAGGTGTGGATGATGAATGCTACAAACTTATGCCTCGGTATTATCCGAGGCTAAGTCTAAAATAGATGCTAAAGAGCTAGGAATTGAGTCCATGCATATGAGAAGAGGGGTAACTGGTAGCATCTTGTTGTCGGTTCGAGGTAAAGACTCGTCCGTGAAAGCTGACGCACTTGCGGAAAAGATGAAGGAGGTGTTCCCGTCATCAGGAACGATCAGAGTTGGCCGCCCCTCACGAACGGAAGACATCCGTTTAAGGGGGATGATGGCTTTTGTTGGTCGCCAAGATATCCTTGACAGGGTTGCCTTGGTTGGAGGCTGCAAGGCTGAGGATCTAAAAGCAGGTATGATCCGATTGTCTCCTAGAACGGGTTTCGGGACGCTGTGGATCCGTTGCCCATCTGGAGTAGCGCGAAGGCTCGTTGCTGCCGGTAGCATTGTGATGTCGGGGGGATGGGAAAGGCTAGATGTTGTTCATCTGGCCCGTCGCCCCCTGCAGTGTTATCGGTGTCACGAATTTGGTCATTCGGCCAATGGTTGTGGAGCCGACACTGATCGTAGCGGTATGTGCTACAGGTGTGGTTGCGCGAAGCACAAGGCGGCCAACTGCGTGGCGCCGCCCCGATGTCATTCGTGTGCGTCCAGGGGGAAACCCTCTGGACATCGCTGTGGGTCGACGGTTTGCGCTCGCGTGCGCGTGCCTCCTAAGAGGTGTCGGGAGAGCGCGCCTGCTGCCGAGCGCGTTCAGGCTCCGGGGCGCCCCGATGGGGGGCCTGCGAGCCCGGAGTGGACGAGGGTAGACTGTAGCCGGGGGCGGGGAAAGTCGCGGAGAGGCGGCTCCCCCGTGCCGGGCTGCAGTTCTGCCCCCGATGTTTAGTGTCGGTTTTGTCCTTTGTTGTCGTAGTGTGTAGCGGTGGGTGCGGGGAGTTCTGGGGAGGTTGCCGAAAGGTGACTCCGTGGTCTCCCTGCCCCGCCAAGTTTATGTTGTAGGTTGCGGCGATGGGTGATGGAGTGCCGGGAAGGTTGCCGAGAGGTGACTCCCGGCCTCTTCACCCTACGCCAAGTTTATGTTGTTTATAGTATATTATCTTTTGTCATAGGTGGGAGTAATAACACTCCCACCTTTATTGTGGTTGGCCATAGCGCCTTGTTGTGGGCCCCCTTGGGGGCTGGGCCTGTGGCCCTTACTAAGTATTATCGTGGTTTGTGTACATGTTTCGTGCACGTTATGTACTGTAATCGTCCTGTGACGTTTTGTGTGTGGGTGAGTGACTGCGGTCACCTCACTTACCGGGTTGGCAGAGAGAGGGGTGGGGGCCCCGCTCTCATTGCACGTCGACCCTGGGAAGTCCAGGGGGAGCTAGTAGCCCGGCTCCCCTCGATGCCCTTTCGGGACAAGGGATGTCCTCTCCGGGGGGATACCTGTAGTATCCTTCCGGGGGATGTGTCCTACCTTCAGGACGCCGGTCGGGTGTCCACCGTGAAGTAATGCTAACGCGGTTCCGCGGTGGACAATACCCATACGACCAGGGGCTTCAGTCAGGTTTTAGGTCGGTCCCCCCGCCCGATAGTCCCTCGGGATACTACGGGCGGGAATCCACCACGAAGCCTCCTGACCCTCCCTCAGGGGTCAGGACGGCGAAGTTTGGTTTAGGCAAATTTCCTGACTCTAAAAAAAAAAAAAAAAAGGGGTAACAGAAAATTGTTGATATTTTGTACTAAATTTTTTTTTTTTGCTTTTAGGGGCGGCAAAATGTACGCTGCCTAGGGGCGGCAAAATGTTTAATCTGTCGCTGGTGCTAGTGTAAATGTTCGTGATTTTGTGCAATGTACTGAGCTCAGGACCGGAGGAACGCTAAACCCCGACACTTGTGCACTTCAAATGTCCCCTGCGGGAAGATAGATCGGATGAGTGTGAGGAGACACGGATGGAAGTAGGGAAGAGATGCAGAGATAGATGAAGATAGGAGTAACGATAACGAGAGAACACGTGATAAGAAGAACAAGAAGGCTAGGTGATAGGAGGCGTGAATAACAGAGGAAAGAGAAAAGGAAGGAAAAGAGTGACTGGAACAGAAAGACACGGAAGGAAGAAGAAGGAAGAGAGAGGATGGAAAGGGAGTGTCAGAGAAAGGAGGACGAGTAGAAGAGAAAGAAAGAAAGAAAGAAGAGAGAGAAAGAAAGTAACGGTAGAGAAAGAAGAGAAGAAGAAGAGGAGTAAGGACGGTGGATGGAGAAGGATGGTGACAGGAGGGGACTGAAGAAGAGAAAAAAACGTATTGATGGAGAAAGGAGAGAAGAAAAGGAGGAAAGGCGGTAGATGGAGAAAGAAAGCGATAGTGGACTAGAGAGCGTGAGAGAGAGACGAGGAAAGAGAGGAAAAGGAGAGCAGAGAGAAGGGAGAACGATCGGAAGGAGGAAGAAGGAGAAGAGAGGATGGAAAAGGAACGTGGAGAGGAACGAGGAGGACAAGGAGAAGAGAGAAAAGAGGGAAAAAACGTACTAATGGCAGATTCTTTGGTCAATTTGCAAACGATAAAAAAATTATTTTTTTATATTATTTTTAATATTTTATTATTTTTTATGTTTTATTTATTTTTACAAAATTACAATATTTGTTAATCCTTGTTAATCTTTTGTTAATAGCAATATATAAAATTTCACAATGTCTTATGGAGACGGAGACATCTCGGGAAAATCTGGATCCCAAAAAACCTGTTAAAAAAAAAAGATTACATTGTATTTTATATAATAAATGTATTATATGTATATATATGTAACGAAATATGGCTAGTAGTGGCTATATTTCGTCTTCCCTAGAATTCGTAATATCCCGCTCACGGGAAACCGGCTGCTGCCACACAGTTAGATAGGCATGCGCATTTGAGTGAGCGAGAGACAGAAAGACTCGTGCACGTGGATGATACAAATAGAACGCGTAGAGACGATTAAAGATAGCAATAAGGATTAATAATAAGAGAGGGAAATATTAGCTGTGAATGTTGTTTCTTTCATTTACAGGTAACGTAAAGCAATGTAATTTTAAGTACAATTTATATTGGTAATATAGAATCCTTCATTTACAGAAACTCAAGGCAGTTTTATTTCACGACACTGAAAAACACCTTATAAAACAACATTCCTATTGCTAAATCAAAACACACGAAATTGAAGAGAAAAAAAAAAAAAAAAAAAATGGACACGCTAAAATTTACATTTAGTGTGAAAGGCACACTCCGAAGATCCAAAATCAAATGTGATTGTCTTAACCTCAATCACAACTCAGGAGAATAAAAGCTACATTATGCCTGATCAGTAATCAGCTGATGGAGCATCATAAAGAGCTGGCAGTCAACTACAGCCTTCAAACAAATACAAAATACCTTGAAGAAAAGAGGACAAACCCGAAGAATGTGTATTAAATTATCAAAGGATATTTTGCGATTATACATAGACGAAGAGGGAAATATGATATTCAAGAATTATGTACTAGAAGAAATATCAATAGGAACACCTACTTCACGAGAGGAAGGGGCAACATCGCTGAACCTGTCAGAAGAAATTGCTAACGAGGATCTTGGAAAAATTTGCTCCCCACCAACAGGCAATGAGGACCCGGGGGGAAAGCGGAATCTAAGAAAACTGTCAGAGAAGTTTGTATTAAAAAAATTTTCAGGGAAAAGTTGTAATGTATCAGAATGGATGAGTACTTTTGAACGCGAATGCACTCGGCTAGGTATTGAAAAAGATATAGATAAAATAGAAATATTAGATTGTTTCTAGAAGACGCGTGCATGGACTGGTATAACGCGATGCTTATAAACTTAACATTAGAATCAGAATGGTTGCAAATGGAAAACAAAGATTTTGCGAGATTTATGCCGATAAAGGGTGGATTCCAAGTCAACTCATGCGATATCATATAAATATGTATCCGGTTCATTACTAGATTATGCGGGTGCGAAAACAAAATCTTCTAAACACAAACTGATAAAAGTATGACAGTAACTACATTAATTAATCTCAATTGCGGTAGGATTACCGAACTTTGTGAGGATAGAATAGATAAAGAAAAACTAAAAAACGGTCGAAAACTTGCTTAATTTAATGAAATTAGAGGCTTAGAATATCTTGGTAAAAAATGCGGAGAGGAAGACCATAACCAACCAGGAAAAAAAACCCAAAAGATAAACCTAATAGCCCACAACCATGTGCGATTTGTGAAAAAAGAAATAAATATAATCGTTTTCATCCAGAATCTTTATGCTGGTACAAAAATAAAGATGACGAACAAAAAAAGAAGAACAAATTAAACCGTAACCAATTCCGAATTAGAATTAGAGTTAAATGATGTCGATCAAAAAAACTAACTGTACCGCCATTAATCAAAAATAAAAGTTTTGTTAAATAACACTATCGAGGTTACAGGCATTTATGATTCCGGCTCAATGTCTCCTTGATAAATTCAAAATTATTAAGCAATTTAAATTAAACTTTTATGCACAGAATAATAAGACGAATCAATTGGTGTAAAGAAAACACATAGTTGTTTTAAAGAAAAATTATGTAACTGCTTATTGAAATTTTCATATTTTTTTTTAAAAGTAACTATGTGTTTTCTTTATACCAACTGATTTGTTTCATTATTCTGTGCATAAAAGTATTAAGGTATGATTATCGAAAAATGAATATTTCCCAAGATATTTCATAATACAAAATTGACATTTTATGTCAAAATACTGCAAATTTGCAGCCTTAATAACTCGAAAAATACTTAATGAAAAAATATTTTGTTGTAGTGTTTTGGAAAGCTCTCGAGGTAAACTACAAGAATATGTAATGAAAAATAGTAGGTTCTATTTAAGAAATTGAAGGTTACCTTCACGTGATCTTCATATGATTATCCAAAGTTAAATCAATGGTACCATCTTATGTCCCCTTCGAAACCATACAACTTTTGTCTGAAACATTTCTTCATAAAATTTATAAAAACGGAAATATTTTGGGTGATAGATTAAAATAAATCACCCTGTATATGTATATATATATATATATATATATACAGGGTGATTCATTTTAATCTATCACCCTGACTAATCTATCAAGAAATATTTTGGGTGATAGATTAAAATGAATCACCCTGTATATATATATATATATATATACAGGGTGACCCATTTTAACTTAGGCAGCCAAATAACTCGAAAAATAAGCACACTACGAAAAAATGTTTGCAATCAAAATTTCGTCATTTCAAGGGGGACGTACAATGACGTTAACATCAGCCCCCCCCACCTCTCTCCCTGGGCGGTGAGGGGGGGCAAGTTTGAAATCTTAAATGGAAACCCCTATTTTTTATTGCATATTCGGAATCTTTGGCTAAAAACACATACAATTTGTCTGAAACATTTTTCTCGATTCAAGATAGATGGCACTGTAATCGACAAAATTCAATTTCTTCGATTTCTCTTACTGAGAACCCATGCTTACGATTCTGCAATACATTAACAATAAAAATACCACGTTTTTATTGTTAATACTCGAAATTAGTCTTAAAACAAACTTCTCATTATTTTTTATTACTCATTAATTACTTCTCAAGAAACTGCTTTTAGCGTAACCCAGGAACAACGACGTGGACGTAGCAGTTTTCTATTCCCTTCGGGGTGCTTGATTAACGTGAGTCCCCTCGCCTCTCACAATTCGGGGTGCTTGAACGTGTGGTAACCCAGCCAGTGAAGGCAAGGTCGAGTAGTGACCCAGCCAGTGAAGGCAAGGTCGAGTGGTGACCCAACCAGTTAAAGCAAAGTCGAGTAGTGACCCAGTCAGTGAAGGCAAGGTCGAGTGGTGACCCAACCAGTTAAGGCAAGGTCAAGTAGTGACCCAGCCAGTGAAGGCAAGGTCGAGTAGTGACCCAACCAGTTAAGGCAAGGTCGAGTAGTGACCCAGCCAGTGAAGGCAAGGTCGAGTGGTGACACAACCAGTTAAGGCAAGGTCAAGTAGTGACCCAGCCAGTGAAGGCAAGGTCGTGTGGTGACCCAACCAGTTAAGGCAAGGTCGAGTGGTGATCCAACCAGTTAAGGCAAGGTTAAGTAGTGACCCAGCCAGTGAAGGCAAGAATATCGATTACTTCTGTAGGCGTATAATTTGCCATTTTACCAAAATTTTATCAGAGTACAAATGTTAAAAAAATACATAAACACTTGTGACTTTGGCACTAAATGGACAAAATTTTGGAGGGATACTAATGGCGTTTTTCCCTGAGAGACCTAGTGTGCATTGTTAATACTCGAAATAAGTCTTAAAACAAACTTCTCATTATTTTTTATTACTCATTAATTACTTCTCAAGAAACTGCTTTTAGCGTAACCTGCCCTTTAAGCAACTGGAATGGTCCAAAGTACCGCACAAGAAACGCCCTGCGGCGAGTGCACACTCAGTGCGCACTCCATTTAATGCCAAAGTCACAAGTGTTTATGTATTTTTTTAACATTTGTACTCTGATAAAATTCTGGTAAAATGGCAAATTATACGCCTACAGAAGTAGTCGATATTCTTATAACCTTTGGTGAATGTGGTAGAAATTACAGACTTACTGCCCGTACTTATGCGGAGCGATTCCCAAATCGCCGCCATCCTACTGATCAACAAATTATAAACATTGAAAGGAGATCTCGTAATAATCCACTTCATCGCGAAAGGCGAAGGAATAGACTTCATAATAATAATGACCCTAGATTGCTCGCAGTTTTGGCTATGGTTCATCAAAATCCCCATATTAGTACCCGTCAAATAGAACGAGAACTGGGAATCCCTCAAACTACGGCACATAGATTGTTACGATCAGTCAATTATCATCCGTATCATATTACTCTGGTACAGGAATTAAGTGAGGCCGACTACGTACTCAGAGTACAATTTTGTAGATGGGCTCTTGAGATGTTAGATCAGAATCCAGATTTTTTTAGTAATATTTGTTTCAGTGATAAAGCAACATTCATCAGCAATGGTAGTCTCAATAGGCATAATTGCCACTATTGGTCAACAGAAAATCCACATTGGTATCGTGAGGTGCTTAATCAACATCGTTGGAGTTTGTATGTATGGGTAGGCATTTGCAATGGCCAAGTCATTGGACCTCATTTTTTTGAACGTCCAATTAATAGTCCAATGTATTTAGACTTCCTCGAAAATGATTTGCCAGCATACCTAGAGAATGTTCCCCTTGCAGTTAGACTAAATTTATGGTATCAACAAGATGGTGCTCCTGCTCATTATGCTCGTCTTGTACGGATATTTTTGAATCAAAGATTCCCAAATCGGTGGATAGGGCGGGATGGACCAGTTCTGTGGCCTCCGAGATCACCGGATTTGAACCCCCTTTATTTTCTTTTATGGGGATACGTTAAAGATGCAGTGTATAGTGAAGCTCCAACGACAAGATTGAATATGATGGAAAGAATAAGAAGAGCTTGTGAAGCTATAACTCCTCTAATGCTAGAAAATGTACAACGTAACTTTCGCTGTCGATTACTGTTATCCTTAGAAAATAATGGTGCACACTTTGAGCATCTCCTTCATGCGGAGAGAGCTGATAATAATGCAATCTTGCCTTAACTGGTTGGGTCACCACTCGACCTTGCCTTAACTGGTTGGGTCACCACACGACCTTGCCTTCACTGGCTGAGTCACTACTTGACCTTGCTTTAACTGGTTGTGTCACCACTCGACCTTGCCTTCACTGGCTGGGACACTACTCGACCTTGCCTTAACTGGTTGGGTCACCACTCGACCTTGCCTTCACTGGCTGGGTCACTACTTAACCTTGCCTTAACTGGTTGTGTCACCACTCGACCTTGCCTTCACTGGCTGGGTCACTACTCGACCTTGCCTTAACTGGTTGGGTCACCACTCGACCTTGCCTTCACTGGCTGGGTCACTACTTGACCTTGCCTTAACTGGTTGTGTCACCACTCGACCTTGCCTTCACTGGCTGAGTCACTACTCGACCTTGCCTTCACTGGTTGGGTCACCACTCGACCTTGCTTTCACTGGCTGGGTCACTACTCGACCTTGCCTTCACAGGTTGGGTCACCACTCGACCTTGCCTTCACTGGCTGGGTCACTACTTGACCTTGCCTTAACTCGTTGGGTCACCACTCGACCTTGCCTTTACTGGCTGGGTCACTACTCGACCTTGCCTTAACTGGTTGGGTCATCACTCGACCTTACCTTCACTGGCTGGGTCACTACTTGACCTTGCCTCAACTGGTTGTGTCACCACTCGACCTTGCCTTTACTGGTTGGGTCACTACTTGACCTTGCCTTAACTGGTTGGGTCACCACTCGACCTTGCCTTCACTGACTGGGTCACTACTCGACCTTGCCTTAACTGGTTGGGTCACCACTCGACCTTGCCTTCACTGGCTGGGTCACTACTTGACCTTGCCTTAACTGGTTGTGTCACCACTCGACCTTGCCTTCACTGGCTGAGTCACTACTCGACCTTGCCTTCACTGGTTGGGTCACCACTCGACCTTGCTTTCACTGGCTGGGTCACTACTTGACCTTGCCTTAACTAGTTGAGTCACCACTCGACCTTGCCTTTACTGGCTGGGTCACTACTTGACCTTGCCTTAACTCGTTGGGTCACCACTCGACCTTGCCTTTACTGGCTGGGTCACTACTCGACCTTGCCTTAACTGGTTGGGTCATCACTCGACCTTACCTTCACTGGCTGGGTCACTACTTGACCTTGCCTCAACTGGTTGTGTCACCACTCGACCTTGCCTTTACTGGTTGGGTCACTACTTGACCTTGCCTTAACTGGTTGGGTCACCACTCGACCTTGCCTTCACTGACTGGGTCACTACTCGACCTTGCCTTAACTGGTTGGGTCACCACTCGACCTTGCCTTCACTGGCTGGGTCACTACTTGACCTTGCCTCAACTGGTTGTGTCACCACTCAACCTTGCCTTTACTGGTTGGGTCACTACTTGACCTTGCCTTAACTGGTTGGGTTACCACTCGACCTTGCCTTTACTGACTGGGTCACTACTCGACCTTGCCTTAACTGGTTGGGTCACCACTCGACCTTGCCTTCACTGGCTGGGTCACTACTCGACCTTGCCTTCACTGGCTGGGTTACCACACGTTCAAGCACCCCGAATTGTGAGAGGCGAGGGGACTCACGTTAATCAAGCACCCCGAAGGGAACAGAAAACTGCTACGTCCACGTCGTTGTTCCTGGGTTACGCTAAAAGCAGTTTCTTGAGAAGTAATTAATGAGTAATAAAAAATAATGAGAAGTTTGTTTTAAGACTAATTTCGAGTATTAACAATAAAAACGTGGTATTTTTATTGTTAATGTATTGCAGAATCGTAAGCATGGGTTCTCAGTAAGAGAAATCGAAGAAATTGAATTTTGTCGATTACAGCGCCATCTATCTTGAATCGAGAAAAATGTTTCAGACAAATTGTATGTGTTTTTAGCCAAAGATTCCGAATATGCAATAAAAAATAGGGGTTTCCATTTAAGATTTCAAACTTGCCCCCCCTCACCGCCTAGGGGGAGAGGTGGGGGGGCTAATGTTAACGTCATTGTACGTCCCCCTCGAAATGACGAAATTTTGATTATAAACATTTTTTCGTAGTGTGCTTATTTTTCGAGTTATTTGGCTGCCTAAGTTAAAATGGGTCACCCTGTATATATATACACAGGGTGATTCATTTTAATTTATCACCCAAAATATTTCCTATTGTAAATTTCTTATATATATATATATATAAGAAATTTACAATAGGAAATATTAAATAAAATATTTACACGTACTTAGCCAGTGATGCTATTCTCGCAGGTGGTTTGTTCTCTACATCAGCCAAATCTAAATTTTTATTTAGCTCATCAGGCAAGCAAAAGCTTTCCTCGAAGACATTCTTTTCACTATTATCTTTTTTTTCAGAGCATTATTTGTACTATTATTTCTAAGCAATGATTTATCATCTTCCATTTCTACAATTAAATGCAATATAATAATTATAATAATTAATATATTACTTAAATACGTAATATATTTTAATTTAATTTATTTAATATGTTAAATATATAATAGCTAATATCAGAAATGCTCACAAATGCCACAAAATTAAAATGCAATTAACTCTTAATTCGTATTGGTGGGCGATTTATGTCCGTGTAATTTCTAAAAGTATTATATTTCTACTTCACATATTTGCAAGAACAATATATTTAAGTAAATTATTTTTCAAATTTATTATTCTAGTCTATTTAGAAAGATCAAAGAAGGTGTATGAATTTAAAAAAATTTTTTTAAACACTTTCACTAATTAATAAGATGCATCAAAAATAATTGACCCACCTGTACGGTGTCTATAGGTGCCAAAAATAACAATACGGAGTAAGGGTTAATAATTAATTTTTTACATGAATATATTTTTTAATTAAAAATCATATATATTGTCAGGAAATTTTTAATTTGTGAATATATATATATATATATATATATATATGTGTGTGTGTGTCATTATAAATAAAAAAGATTGCTGGGTTATTAAAATATCTGAAAGAAAAAGGAACATGCACAGATAGCTCAAAAAATATTTTGCTGAAAAAGTTTTCGGATTTTGATTTAGAATTACAAATGAATTTAACAATAACAATACTTCAAAATATCATCAATATTATTCAGATTAAATGAAGGAATTTGCACAAACTTTAAAGGCATCTGCCGAAACTTTAAACAAATTGTTACACTGTAAAAAAAAAGTTAATCTAACAGATAATGTTGTTCAATACGCCTAACAAAATATTTATTTAAATGAAGTAAAAATATATTTAAATCAATAAAATATGCTATCTACAATTAAGTAGGTACTTTATCAATTCAAATATATTTTTGCTTTATTTAAATAAATATGTTGTTGTGCGTATTGAACTAAATTATCTGTTAGATTGATTATTTTTTTTACAGTGTACTATTTGCGAAAAATTATATAACAGTAGTATTAAAATTAGATCCATAACTTTTGTGATGTGCTCCGGTAAATTTTAATACTTTTTAAAAAACTAGGGTGTATATTTATTCCAAAACAAATAAAAACATCATTTAAACATGTACAAATAATACAAATGTTTATACATATAATTATGAACCTATGACATATGATAAAATTATGTAGGAATGTAATTGCTGAAGAAAAAAATTTCAAAAATACACAAAAAAAATTCAAGAAAACAAACAATTTCATGACATAATGAAGTTATATACTGTAAATTTTTAATAGAAGTTTTATATAGAAATAGTATAAAACCTAGTTTAAATATGTTAATTGTTTAAAGGGGATCAATACTGTAACGGCTTAAAAAAGTAACCCTTTTTGCGAATTTTTTGTAACATCCATAAAGCAGATAGATAAATAATGTTTTTGCATTAAATTGTTATTCTTTGAATTATTAAAAAATATTTTTTATTTGATTAAATACATTTTTATTTTAATATAAAATGTGTCTGTAGTAGACTCTGCATTATTTATCGGTTTTATTGCACCTGGGATCCTCAAAAGTCATTTGAAATTAAAAAACCCAAGATTTTTTTGAAGTATATAAATGTAGTTTCAGTTTAGCGTACAGATTTCTTTTTACAATTAAAATTTCCTATTTTTATGATTTGTACGATAAAAAACGGTTTTCTTTTTTTGAAAAATTTTAAAATTTTATTTAAAAATGCACCATTTTACGAATAATGAAGACATTAAAATTTCTGTACGCTTAACTGAAACTAATATATTTATATATTTCAAAAAAATTTTGACTTTTTAAATTTTAGATGACTTTTAAGGACTCCACGTGCAAGGCCGATAGATAATACAGAGTCTACTACAAATACATTTTATATTAAAATAAAAATGTATTTAACTAAATAAAAAAATATTTTTTAATAGTTCAAAGAACAATAAATTCAATGCAAAAACATTTATTTAACTACCTGCTTTATGGGCATCCCAAAAAATTCGCAAAAAAGAGCTACTTTTTTTAGCCATCACAGCGTTGATCCCCCTTAAAGACTACTGTGACCGACCGGAAAAATAGATAATTTTTAAGCATGGATTACGAAGAAATATAAAAAAAACTATAAACTTGTAATTTAGTACTTTATTTAAGTACACGATAAAAAAATTTGTTGAAATTTTGGTTTGATTTTTAGCATAAAAATTGTTAATTAATTTGTTAATATTTTGCAAACTAACAATGATATTGAAAAAATCCTATGTCAATGTTTAGAGAAAGGTTAATAAAAAAAAAAAAACTTTAAGTCGATCCAATGAGTACATACCGAAAAATCTTCGACACTAATAAAAAAAATTAGTTTTTTTTAACATTTAATAAATGATATTAAAAATATTATTTACGTTTTCTTTTTACATGCTTTTATACCCCTCGCATACTTAAATAAAGTACTAAATTACAAGTTTATAGCTTTTTTTTATTTCTTAGTAATTCATGCTTTAAAATTATTTATTTTTTCGACCGGTCAGTACAGTCTAATCCCTTAACAAAAGATTTCGAAACATTTGCTATATTTAGAATATACCGCTCTAACATAAGAAACGTACACTCGAAAATAGTGTGATCAATGACGATAGGGAAAAAATATATTAAAAATATATTTCAAACATCATTAAAAAATTTTTGTATAAAAGTGGACATGTATTTTTAATATTATAGATCCTAAAAAAAATCGAAAAGACACTTTATATACAGGGTGAGTCATTGTAATCTATGGATCCGAATATCTTCCAAATTACGGTATCTACGAAAAAATGGTTTAAATAAAAGTTGACCAGGACAGAGAGGGTCATTCAATTGTACCATTGGTTTTGACCTTGAGGTCAATTTTGAAGGTTATTTCAAGGTCACGATGGTTTTTTTAAATGAAACACCCTATTTTTGACTGCGGATTTTGAAAGAGCGGAAAATTTTACATCAAATTTGTCTTATGAAAAAATTGTTTTTGCGACCTTGGAAAGGTCAAAAATAAAGATGAAATGCCTGAAAAACGATCTGGTGTACTTTTCCTGAAATGACGTGGTTTTCTGGGTAACACAAATGTGCATAATGCTTAAACAAAGTCAATGAATTGTAAAAGTGTAAATCACTTTGACTAGCTTGACCTTGAGGTCAATTTTCAAGGTTGTTTGAGGTTTATAACGCATTTTTTTTATTAGTAAACCCTATTTTTGACCGCAGAATCCGTTGCTTGACAATAGACTCTTAAACAATGGCACTTTTTACATGAGCATAAGGATTTTTTAGTTTTTGACCTGACCTTTTGAAGGTCATATCAAGGTCAAAAGCACTTTCATCTTACTTTTAGCGTTACCCGGAAACAACGACGTGGATGTAGTAAGTTCTGTTTCCTTTAGGATGCTTGATTATTGCGAGTCCCCTTGCTTCTCACGTCGGGGTGCTTGATTATTGCGAGTCCCCTTGCCTCTCACGTCGGGGTGCCTGATTATCGTGAGTCCCCTTGCCTCTCACGTCGGGGTGCTTGATTATCGTGAGTCCCCTTGCCTCTCACGTCGGGGTGCTTGATTATTGTATGTTTTCTTGCCTCTCACGTCGGGGTGCTTAATTATCGTGAGTCCCCTTGCCTCTCACGTCGGGGTGCTTGATTATCGTGAGTCCCCTTGCCTCTCACGTCGGGGTGCTTGATTATTGTATGTCCCCTTGCCTCTCACGTCAGATCTGGTGAGCAAGAAGGCCATTCAACTGGACCCTTTCGTCCAATCCATCTGTCATTGTAACTGGCATTTAAAAAGGCACGTACAATGAGTGCATAATGCGGTGCAGCACCATCTTGTTGAAGCCACATTCTTGTTCTTGTTGCTAAGTCAACATCTTCTAATAAGCCTGGTAAGTGATCTCTTAGCAACGATAAGTAACTGTGTCTATCAATGTTCTCTTCAAAAAAATAAGGTCCAATCAAATAACCATTTACAATGCCGCACCACACCATAATACTCCATCGATTTTGATGATCTATTGACCTATACCAGTGGGGATTAACATCTGACCAATAATAGCAGTTGTGTCTATTAAGTTGTCCGTCACTATAAAATTTAGCCTCATCTGAGAAAAGCACATACCTAAAAAAATTAGGATCATCGTGTAACATTTGTAAAGCTCACTGGCAAAAAGCAATACGCATCAGATGATGATTAGGCTGTAAAGCCTGCGTAAGAGTTATGTGGAAAGGGTGATAATTTAGAGCTCTTAAAATTCTAACAACAGTTCTTTGTGGTATACCTATTTCCCTTTCAATCTGGCGAGTACTAACATGAGGATTAAGGTGAACTATTGTTAAAATAGTTACAGCTCGCGCATCATTTTCGTCATATTCATGATGTTGACGTTGACGAACAAGATGTCCATTGCGAGTTCTTTGGACTAAACTACGTATTGTCATATCAGTTGGATGTCGTCTTTCATGAAAGGTATCGGATACCTTTCGACCTGACTTTTTGAAGGTCATATCAAGGATAAATGGAAATCCATTTTTACTACGAGAGCAGCGGATGTAAGGTATCCGATACCTAATGCTAATAATCAACGATTGAAAAAAATAAAACAATTACGTTTAATTTAAGATTTATAATTATTATAATAGTTTTATTCTTTTTCTTTCTTACTCACTTCTGCATAATTGAAAAATTTACTATTTAAAGTTGCTTAAATTTAAAAATTCCAAACATACATACAGGGTATGTAGGTAATTACATTCCCAAGTTACCTTTCCAGAATGGCTGATTATAGTCCTAATGAGATTGTTGATATTATATTAGTTTTAGGGGAGTGTCATAGCAATTACAATGCAGCATCAAGGCTTTATACTCAACGTTTTCCTGAAAGGCGACATCCAACTGATATGACAATACGTAGTTTAGTCCAAAGAACTCGCAATGAACATCTTGTTCGTCAACGTCAACATCATGAATATGACGAAAATGATGCGCGAGCTGTAATTATTTTAGCAATAGTTCACCTTAATCCTCATGTTAGTACTCGCCAGATTGAAAGGGAAATAGGTATACCACAAAGAACTGTTGTTAGAATTTTAAGAGCTCTAAATTATCACCCTTTCCACATAACTCTTACGCAGGCTTTACAGCCTAATCATCATCTGATGCGTATTGCTTTTTGCCAGTGAGCTATACAAATGTTACACGATGATCCTAATTTTTTTAGGTATGTGCTTTTCTCAGATGAGGCTAAATTTTATAGTGACGGACAACTTAATAGACACAACTGCTATTATTGGTCAGATGTTAATCCCCACTGGTATAGGTCAATAGATCATCAAAATCGATGGAGTATTATGGTGTGGTGCGGCATTGTAAATGGTTATTTGATTGGACCTTATTTTTTTGAAGAGAACATTGATAGACACAGTTACTTATCGTTGCTAAGAGATCACTTACCAGGCTTATTAGAAGATGTTGACTTAGCAACAAGAACAAGAATGTGGCTTCAACAAGATGGTGCTGCACCGCATTATGCACTCATTGTACGTGCCTTTTTAAATGCCAGTTACAATGACAGATGGATTGGACGAAAGGGTCCAGTTGAATGGCCTTCTTGCTCACCAGATCTGACGTGAGAGGCAAGGGGACATACAATAATCAAGCACCCCGACGTGAGAGGCAAGGGGACTCACGATAATCAAGCACCCCGACGTGAGAGGCAAGGGGACTCACGATAATTAAGCACCCCGACGTGAGAGGCAAGAAAACATACAATAATCAAGCACCCCGACGTGAGAGGCAAGGGGACTCACGATAATCAAGCACCCCGACGTGAGAGGCAAGGGGACTCACGATAATCAGGCACCCCGACGTAAGAGGCAAGGGGACTCACAATAATCAAGCACCCCGACGTGAGAAGCAAGGGGACTCGCAATAATCAAGCATCCTAAAGGAAACAGAACTTACTACATCCACGTCGTTGTTTCCGGGTAACGCTAAAAGTAAGATGAAAGTGCTTTTGACCTTGATATGACCTTCAAAAGGTCAGGTCAAAAAACTAAAAAATCCTTATGCTCATGTAAAAAGTGCCATTGTTTAAGAGTCCATTGTCAAGAAACGGATTCTGTGGTCAAAAATAGGGTTTACTAATAAAAAAATGCGTTATAAACCTCAAACAACCTTGAAAATTGACCTCAAGGTCAAGCTAGTCAAAGTGATTTACACTTCATTGACTTTGTTTAAGCATTATGCACATTTGTGTTACCCAGAAAACCACGTCATTTCAGAAAAAGTACACCAGATCGTTTTTCAGGCATTTCACCTTTATTTTTGACCTTTCCAAGGTCGCAAAAACAATTTTTTTATAAGACAAGTTTGATGTAAAATTTTCCGCTCTTTTAAAATTCGCAGTCAAAAATAGGGTGTCCCATTTAAAAAAACCATCGTGACCTTGAAATAACCTTCAAAATTGACCTCAAGGTCAAAATCAATGGTACAATTGAATGACCCTCTCTGTCCTGGTCAACTTTTATCTAAACCATTTTTTCGTAGATACCGTAATTTGGAAGATATTCGGGTCCATAGATTAAAATGACTCACCCTGTATTAAGAATTATAAGGGCTTGACAAAAATCGCAATAATTCTTGACTTGTAAATTGGTAACATATAAAAGAATATGTTATCATTTTCTTATTAAATAATAACATTGAGTGATTTGTTAAATAATATAGAAATGGGAATTGTTACATATTTTGGCTCCATTTTTTTAATTTAGCAACAAGTTGGCGCGCCTTTCTGTGCAGACCTTTAATTAGTCGCGCCGACGTCTCGTTACTAAGTTAAGAAAATGGAGCCAAATGCAACAATTCCCATCTCTATATTGTTTAACAAATCACTCAATTATTGTCTAATGCCAAAAGAACGCGACAAATATATTGCGACAAGAAATATAACATATAAGATTAATAAAATATATAGAAAATTGAAAATAAAAAACCGCGATCTCTTTCTTTCGAATAATTTTTCTAATCATCATTAAATAAAAAAAGAAATTATCAATTTAATTGTTACACGATGTTAGATATTCACTGCAGATATTTGATAAATTAAAATAATATGTAAAACGTATAGAATTTAGCAACGAGTTGGCGCGCCTTTGTGTGCAGGCCTTTAGTTAGTCGCGCCGACGTCTCGTTGCTAAGTTACGAAAATCGAGCTAAATGCAACAATTCCCATCTCTATATTGTTTAACAAATCACTCAATTATTGTCTAATGCCAAAAGAACGCGACAAATATATTGCGACAAGAAATATAACATGTAAGATTAATAAAATATATAAAAAATTGAAAAAAAACCGCGATCTCTTTCTCTCGAATGATTTCTAATCATCATTAAATAAAAAAGAAATTATCAATTTAATTGATACACGATGTTAGATATTCACTGCAGATATTTGATAAATTAAAATAATATGTAAAAAGTATAGAATTTAACAACGAGTTGGCGCGCCTTTGTGCGCAGGCCTTTAGTTAGTCGCGCCGACGTCTCGTTGCTAAGTTACGAAAATCGAGCCAAATGCAACAATTCCCATCTTTCTATATTATTTAACAAATTATTTAATTATTGTATAATGCCAAAAGAACACGACAAATATATTGCGACAAGAAATATAACATATAAGATTAATAAAATATATAGAAAATTGAAAAAAAACCGCGATCTCTTTCTCTCGAATGATTTCTAATCATCATTAAATAAAAAAGAAATTATCAATTTAATTGATACACGATGTTAGATATTCACTGCAGATATTTGATAAATTAAAATAATATGTAAAAAGTATAGAATTTAACAACGAGTTGGCGCGCCTTTGTGCGCAGGCCTTTAGTTAGTCGCGCCGACGTCTCGTTGCTAAGTTACGAAAATCGAGCCAAATGCAACAATTCCCATCTTTCTATATTATTTAACAAATTATTTAATTATTGTATAATACCAAAAGAACGCGACAAATATATTGCGATAAGAAATATAACATATAATATTAATAAAATATATAGAAACTTGAAAATAAAATACCGCGAATCTCTTTCTCTCGAATGATTTCTAATCATCATAAAATAAAAAAGAAATTATCAATTTAATTGTTACATGCTGTTAGGTACTCACTGCGGATATTTGATAAATCAAAATAATGATGTAGAAAGTATGGAATTCCTCGAGATAACTTCGCAAATATCGGAGGCACAAAATACACGTCCGTATGGGCTCACGTTATCGCAGAGAAAGAGCGAAAAAACAAAATCGCCGCGCTAGGAGGATCTCGTTAAGTCACTGCACACATCATGCGCGACTTAAGGCGCCAGCGTAGTTAACCAATCAGAAGATCCTAGTCCAAATCTAGCCAATTGGCAATGTGGATTGGTAGCATATATTGTCCAACCGTGCTTGCGTTGGTTGCGCGCGTAAAAATGGAGCTTTGATACAATTCAGACACTCCTATAACATTATATATTTAAAAAAAATATTATCATTGCTAAATTAATATTCAAATAGGGAAATAATTTTAATGTTGTCAAAATATAATATAAAAATTATAAAAAATAAAATTAATTAATGAAAGGCTCGTATAAATTAACAAAATTTAAAAAAGGTAAATATTGTAGACCAACTAAACGAGCAATTAAATAAGATCTAAAGATTTATTAATAATTAAATAATTAAATTCTCATTCCGTTAGAGAAACAATATACAGCATAAACGTTTCGACTGTACTACAGTCTTTTTCAATACATAAAAATCAAATATTATAATACAAAGTTATAAATATTAAAATAAAAAGTTAGTTAAATATTAAAATACAAAGTTAGTTAAATATTAAAATACAAAGTTAAACGATTCTTCGCTGATGACCAATTTAGACTTCGCAACACACACTTGAAATGTCGAGAAGAAGAACTTGTTAAAACGATAATGTAAGTTGAAAGATTTTTTCATTTTCTCTGATATTAATTTAATTCGCGTAAAATATCCACAGCATGATATTAAATGTCGCAAAACTTGAAATCTCAGACCAATCGTTTTACTCATCCATTGGTCATCAGCGAAGAATCGTTTAACATTGTATTTTAATATTTAACTAACTTTGTATTTTAATATTTAACTTTTGTATTTTAATATTTGATTTTTATGTATTGAAAAAGACTGTAGTGCAGTCGAAACGTTTACGCTGTATATTGTTTCTCTAACGGAATGAGAATTTAATTATTTAATTATTAATAAATCTTTAGATCTTATTTAATTGCTTGTTTAGTTGGCCTACAATATTTACCTTTTTTTAAATTTTATAAAAAATAATATTTGTATACGCCATATTGGTAAGGTACGGTTCGTACGAACTGTATTGTACGATATGTACCGATAATATGCACTAATACGTAGTACAGGTACAATGATGATACGCTGTACTACAATATCACGTATTGGTTTTGTACTGTTACCATACGGTTACTCCGTATGCTGCCATCTCGTGGCGGCACACTAATAGTACAGTAGCGGTATTTTGTGCAGGAATCGCACGCTTGGTTATCTGGGTCCCGAGAGGAGAAAACATACCCGGGAGAGAGAGTTCATAACCTAATCCTTGCAAAGTGTCACTTTAGCAGTGCAGTGGTCTCACAAATATACTCGTTTGGATAGTAAATAATTAGTTTACATGAACAGACCGTAATAATTGTGCAAGTGTAAAAGGTAACATAGACTTTATATATTGTTGATAGCAATAGTAAAGAAATCCAAGATATTTAACAGTATGTATATGGAGGTAAATTAAAGCAGTTCTATATTATCATTATTAAATACTATAAAGTTATTTATGATTAATTGATTATTAAGTATATATATTCACGTCTATCAATATTATTGTATAAACTAGAAAATGATATTAAAGAATCATATAAGTACTTGTGTGTGTTATTCCCCATGCATTAATCGGATGTCAGTAATACATGGTATTCATTATATTTAACAGTAAAAAGCACACCACCCGGAAACAGGAGTACAAGATATAACTTACAAGGAGACATCCTGCACTACAATGATGCAGGTGTCAGCAGGTCATTTGAATTGTATTTAGGTTTACCGCAACTTCAAGTATATTAACACAAATGCAGCCATGCAGAGAAAGTCACATATTTTACACTATTAGAGATGACGTAAGTTCAAATATTAAATATTAATTATTGAATAATTATAAAATTGTCTTATTTATATATGTGTATATATGTATAAAAGTTATGTTCTAGTGTAATATTCTTAAATCCATTTCTACTAATTATTGATTACAGTCCAGATATGTAAGATCCATTGACTACTTAGTTTATATTCATTAAAAAATCACACAGTCATATGCAAATTGGACTAATTGTCATTTAACGTCACTCTATTTATCACATAAAACATATGTGTATATTAATTTCACTTATCTTTACGCAGCGGAAAGAACTCCAAGATGATGAAAGGCTCCGTAAGATCACCAGAAGCATCTGAGGGGTCTCAGGGATTCCAGCGCATCAACAATTCCAAGATAACCAGGAAAACAGCTTCAGCATCTCAACGAAAACCCACTCCGTCCCAGATTAGAATGTTTAAAAGCATCAATTCAGGAATTTGACATTTCATCACAGCACTTGTAATAATTCCCAGCGAAACGCTCAATAGGTAGTGAAACAAAACTGCGCATGTTTCATCACCAACTTAGAGTTTTTAAAAAATGATCATAAGACATTCTAAAGTATATATTAACCGTTCAATTCTGTTTTGTTGATTTATTTTTAGCTTAGTGAACTTATTACTAGAAATAACTAAAGAGTCTGTATAATTTCAGATGACTGTCATGTTTCACTCACAGGAAGATCACTCGACTATTTTGAACTTCCATTTATGCATCCATTAGTTATTATAGATGCTTCACAGGTAATTATAATTATAGGTGTAGTACCAATATACTACTACACTTTAGTATCTTAATTTAACACTTAAAATTTAATAGTTGCATACATCTAACTTAAGTTAATTAGTCAAGTGTTAACTATCTATTAAGTTTTAGATTATAGGGAAGATGTAAAATGCCGAGACGCGGTTACAGCACATGTGCATTTCTTAACACTGTTCTTAGACGGAATTTATCACAGCACTATAAAATTTATCTAGATCGGACGTATATAAGGTTAGTATTATTTAACTAATATCAAGAGATATTCAACGCTAATATATTTCTCAAACTAGAGTATTTTAAAACAACAAGTCAAAGTATATTATAGATTCACCACCGGCTTATATTTTAAAACTTTATAAAAGAATATTAACTATTCAAGTCTATTTTCAATATCAGTCTATAAACTTGTTACAAACAGCATTAAAGTAGTCAAAGTATTTGTATGAGTAGACGTATTACTAAAAAGTAATCAATTCTATGTAATTTCAGATGATTATGATATTTCACACAACGGGAAGACCACCAAGTTATTTGAACTTCCGGCACCTTATTTATGCACCAGTTAGTTGTTATAAATGCATCATAGGTGATTATAATTACAGGTGCGATATTAATATAATATCACATCTCGCTATTACCATCTAACACTTGGAATTCATTAGTTACGTATATCTAGCTTGAAAACAATTGGTCAAATATTAACTGTCTGCTATGTTTTGGATTATAAGGATAAGATGTAAATGCCGAGGCACAATTGTAACGCAAAAGTGTTTCTCAGCACTGATCTAAAATGAATTTTTATCACCGCACTATAAATTTATCCAATTCAGTTATATATAAAATTAGTGTTTCTTTGGCTATCACAAACTAAAGTATTGAACAATAGGTCAAAGTATATTATAGATTTCACCACCAACTTTATATTTCTAAACTTTGTAGAAGAATACTAACTGTTCAAGTCTGTTTTTCAGTATCAATCTATAAACTTGCTAGTATTAAAATAGTCCTAATATTTGTATGATTCCAGGTAATATCACATAAGGCCACCAAGCTATCTTTCTCCTACAAACTTCGTTTATTTGAGGATATAATACAACACAGATATGTAAGTATAAACGATATTATACTCTATTATTTGGTGTTTGTCATTTAAGATTAGCCAATTCCTATACGACTTCATAGTTAGTCATATATGATATAAACTCTCTGTTGTATTTCAGATTGAGGAAAAAGGTGTAGAACGCAAAAGCGCAGTTACAAACACAAAGGCGTTCCTTGACACTGTTTTAAGGAGGTGTTTAAACATAACACTATAAGATTTACAAACTCTATCGTAATAAGATTAATGTTATTTTAGATAATATCAATGATGAATACTCAGCTATAATATTTACACAGGATAGTGATTAACTAAAATAATTAATGTGTAGTAAGACAATGCATATTCGCCCATAGGCTCAGTATTTTGGATAGTAATTTCTAAGTCCTGAAAATATATTCGTAGTCCAAATACTATGCATATTACTAAAATACTTAAGCTGTTTATGTAATTCCATAGAATTATCATATATTAATATCCGCAGAAAGACCGTCAGCTATCTTTTCATCTGCGCGCACCTCGTTTATAGGAGATTCATTACATCACAAATGTTAGCAGGTATAAATATTATGCTTACTGTTTTTTCATTTAACACTTGAAAATAGTCAGATATTTGTCTAGTTTCAAAGTTAATCAATTATAAGTAATTGTCCGTTGCATTGCAATTAAGAAAACATTATGTAAAACACCTAAAACACAGTTACAAACTCAAATGTAGTTCTTTGCTCTAGTCCAACGCGATGTTTTACAGCACATTCGTTTATTTGAGAAACAAATGACTATCAATTCACACAATCATCATATAAACTTGTAAATATAAAGTAAAATAAAATAAAGTATTTTATATGCTAATTATTGTTTGTTGTTTAGCACTTGTGACAAATCAATATATTTATCCAGCTTAGATCAAACATCAATTATAAGATATTTGTCTAAATATCGATTGATTTATTTCAGATTGGGAAGACGAGGCATGGGGCGCCAGAATATGGTTGCACATCCAAGTATAAATCCTACGCTATTCTAGGATGAAGAAACAGTGTTTGTTCACACATAATCAGATGACAAAGGTAGTTAATTCAAACTACCCCTACTAGTAAGATTTTATAGTCATGTATATATATATGTGCATCTATATCAATATACAGATACAAAATTATATTATTTAATCAAGATTGATTATCCAAATATGAAGAATTATTAGTTTTGGATTTTCCTTCTAGATAACTCATCCAATAAGGTCAAGGATAAGGAGCAAACTGTTACTAATTACTTTCGGTGAAGATATAAATACTATCCGACTTCAACGCAACAGTACCAAAATACTATATTGCTTGACAGAGTCAGAATCAAGCTCCCAAGATAGATTAGGGGCAATGCAAACTTTTTTAACAATTATAACAATCAGCTACACGCATATTATAAGATGCATAATTGTAAGTCTGTTAAATTAGACATATTTTATAACTTAACATCTTGTTACATGAATCAAATGATTCTCCTACTTAAAAGGAAATCAACCACTTAAAGATTTCTTATTTTATTGCAGAAACAACTGGATCGTAGCACAGAAGAAGCAGCAAACATGAACAGTTCATCCACTATTATTAACACTAGATATTTAAGATTTAATATCTTTCTGACAGTGTCTCAACCAATTTAGTTTAGCCTAATTTAATTAAAACTAATTAATGTAGTAATAATAATAATGTATTCTGAAATATAATATTTTAAAGTTATTACTAGTCCATTTTAATTGTTAATAGATTATATATATATGTCTTAAATATTCTTATTTATTGTCTAATCTATAACTATTATACTTGATTTCAATAATTTCAATTGATAATTATGTTATTAATTATCACATATCAAAATTTCGCGCATTTAATATATCAACCAATGAAGGATTGCCAGCACTTAACAGGCAGGTTGCCAACCTACTTGAGCACGCGCGCACTGCGCAGAACAAATGCGCTGTAGCAAGAACTGCCACGTGCAATTTATTTCAATATACTTATTTAATGAAAAAATGTTATATATTTATGTAAGTCACATAGAAAACACTTATATAATTATGTGTCTATTGTTTATAAGGCAATAAAAGGCACTTATAACTTATTAAAGGTTTAAAAGTCAGATTTTAAATGAAAATAACTACAGTTAGCAAAGCCAATGAGAGGCTGCCAGCGGATACACACGCAAATGCAGCCAACCCACTTTTGAGCACGCGAGCGCATTAGTCTAGTGGAAAACAGTTACAATTTAATAATTCAATTTTAACAATAACTAAAATTATTTCAACTATTCCTAGTCACTAGATAACAACTTGCAATTGTCAATAACATATATAAAATGTCTACTTCACCGTAAAAAATTCCGACCAGCTTATTGGAGAGCCCAAAGATTTTTGATAGATTTGCCCCAAGCCAGACAAGGATGGCAATAGTTTGGAATTGCAGCTGTCATTTATAAACAAACTAATAAGTTTTGATAGTCTGGATTTTCACATACACTAACAAATAATCGTAAGAGTATATTAAAAATATATTCCATCATGTGGAAAATTTATAACACCACAAATATAAACTTTCACTGCAGTCCACTGGAGTGAGAGAGACAGCAACAGATATAAATGAAAAGTATAATTTCCAGTCAAACTAACAAACTCTATCACTCCAAATTTTCACAGTTACTAATAAACAGTCATAGGAATGTATTAAAAATATATTCCAACACACAGAAAATATCTAAAGTCAAGAAAAATATACGTCAAGTGTAAGTCCACTGGTGTGAGAGAGATAGCAATAGTCTCCACACAATTTCATTAATTATGAATTAAATACTTAATAGAACTATTTGAAATTATTATATATAGTCAAGAACATAGTAACAAATAATCCCACAGTATAATAATCCACTTTTAACACACTTTTAAGTCATAATGTCAATTGTCCTCCCTACCTGTCAATATCATGCACTAGACAGGCAGAGCACATGTCAATATTTAAGAGGCTTATTTTAAACAAAATACTTGTTCAATCAATTTGCCTCCACTTACTAGTGAACTAAGCATTAAAAACAATACACCAATAATGTTTTTGGTATTAAAAACCGAAAATTTACCACCTTTTTCAGTACTTAGGTACGGAGCGTACTTAGTGCACGTGCACCGAGAAGATAGTCTCTCGACGGACTCCATCCGCAGCATGATTAAATGTCACATAACTTGGCATTTTTTTTTTTTTGGTTACTCTGGGGAAACCTCATGGTACCACTCACCTCCGGGTAAAGGTGAGGGTTATGTGGGACTCCCTGCCCCGCCTGGCCGGCCCGCACCTCCGTCTGGCCGGTCCGCCGTAGCGGGCCGGAGAGCCGGGACAGGACCTACCGCACTAAAACCCCAGAGGATGTCCTACTCGGGGCGTTTGGATGGGGGGTGCCGAGGATGCTGGTAACCCATGCCGTCTCGGAAACCACCCCCCCGCCCATAAATCTCCGGGGAGCCGCCCCAACCTTGCGGCCGAGACACCTCCCCGACCGCACAGTCAATGACTGTGCGGTGTCGACGCGGTTGCGGCACGAGGCGACATCGACCTCATGCCGCGCCCTCCCAAAAAGTTTGAGGGGCGGAGCCATGGCTCGAGAACTCCCGCTCGAGCCATCGCCCCTCGCCCCCCCCCCCAGTGTCGCAACCCCCGGACCCCCAAGAGGGTGGTCCGGTTCGGCGGTTCACTGAGAGAGCCCTCATCAGGAGGTTCCTCTCAGAAGGAGAGAAACCCCCTTCCGTGGACGGTGTTGCCCTCCCACCGGTGCCTTGTGGCTTCCAGTGAGAGGGCCCCACACGTCACGTCTCCGTCCTTGAGAGGGGCTTAGGCGCCCCAGACGGGAGGGCAATACCCGCCCGCCAGGGACACGTGGCCCCCCCTCGGCCCCCCCCCCAGTTGCAGCCTCCTCCGCTCCCGTAGGAGTTAGGATTTGGCCGCAACCAGGGGGGGCTCCTCTTCTGGGAGGACGATCGCCCACCCCACGCCTAAGCGCGGGAAGCGCGACCGCCTCCCCCCCCCTCAAGAGGCTGCCGGGGGGCAGAGCGCGAGCCTACGCCCGCGCACCCCCCCCCCCCCGACACCCTTATCCGGCGTCGAACATCGACGCCGAGATCATTCGGGCGCCCCTCCCCCGATTCCTACCGCCGCTAACAGCCGCACCGCGAGGTACAGCTGCCGACGGCCGGGAAGGGGGAGGCACGTCCTCACCTCTCGACCCCGTCGGGGGTGCTACATAACTTGGCATCTCAGACTAATCGTCTTGCACATCTATTGGTCAACAGCGAAGAATCGTTTTAATTTTATATTTTAATATTTAACTAACTTTGTATTTTTAACATTTAACTTTGTATTTTAATATTTAATTTTTATGTATTGAAAAAGACTGTAGTGCAGTCGAAACGTTTACGATTTATATTGTTTCTGTAACGGAATGATAATTTTAATTATTTAACTATTAATAAAAAAATTTTTAAATCTTATTTTTTGCTCGTTCAGTTGGCCTACTATATTTGTTTTAATTCCATTAAAATAAATAAAGTATACACATATATATATATATATATATATATATATATATATATATATATATATCACTTCAGATATATGTATATATACGAGGGCGGTCCGATAAGTACTTAGTCTCACCGCCCGATGGTGCCAGTATCGCAAGAGAGATTTACTATCGTGTAGTACATTCTCGTAGACGGCTACTGTCAAAATTTCAGCCGAATCGGACTCGTAGTTTTGTTTTGACCGCGTGTGGAAGCGGGCGTGTCCGCGGATTTTAGAAAAATGGAAAAAGAGCAATATCGGTCGGTGATTCGATTCTTGTTTTTGGAAGGGAAATCGCGCAGCGAAATCAAAGAGCGCTTGGATGCAGTGTACGGTGACTCTTCTCCTTCGATGGCGACCGTCAAAAATTGGTTTAACGAGTTTCAATGTGGTCGCACGTCGGTTTTTGATGAGCCACGCCCAGGTGCCCCGAAAATGGCTACCACGGAGGATAACGTGACAAAAATCTACGATCTCGTATTGGTAGACCGCCGATTGAAGGTGCGCGAGATAGCTGAAACAGTAGGCATCTCAAAAGACCGCGTGGGTCATATCCTGCATGAAATTTTGGGCATGAGAAAGCTGTCGGCGCGATAGGTGCCGCGTTTGCTCACTCCGGACAACAAGCGCAACCGTGAGACCATTTCAGAACAGTGTTTGACGCTGTTTAAGCGCAATCCGAAGGAGTTTCTGCGTCGTTTCGTGACCGTCGACGAAACATGGATCCACTGGTACACACCAGAGACCAAGGAACAGTCGAAACAGTGGACTTTACCCGGCGAACGTGCTCCGAAGAAGGCGAAGATTGTCCTATCAGCCGGAAAGGTGATGGTCACCGTTTTCTGGGATTCACAAGGTGTGATCTACATCGACTACCTGGAGAAGGGCAAAACGGTCACAGGGCTTTTCTATGCTGAATTATTTGGCCGATTCGACGCAGAAAAAACGGCCCCATTTGGCGAAGAAAAAAGTGCTCTGCCACCATGACAACGCACCGGCTCACACCTTCGCCGTCGCCACGGCCAAATTGGTCGAATTGCACTACGAACTGCTGCCCCATCCACCGTATTCTCCAGATTTGGCCCCGTGCGACTTTTTTTTGTTTCCAAACTTGAAAAAGTCACTCGCCGGGCAGAAATTTGAGTCGAATGAGGAGGTCATCGCCGCCACGGAGGCCTACTTTGCAGACCTCGAGAAAACGTATTTTTCAGATGGGTTAAAGAAGTTGGAGCATCGCTGGGTCAAGTGTATCGAGCTAAAAGGAGACTATGTTAAGAAATAAATCGCAACTTTTCCAAAATTTTCGTTTTTCTTTTGTAGGCTAAGTACTTATTGGACCGCCCTCGTATACATATATATGTCGTAGCCCGATAGCGAAATTAGCCAATTAGCTAAAAACCTAGGCGTTTAGCTAAATGCCGCCCGTTAGGCTAATCGAGGACGATATAGTCTAATGGCCTGGAAAATTCAGCCTGTTAGACGAGAAGTCGGCTTTTCGCCTAACGGCCTGGCGCGCTGTAGGCGATTAGAGAAATGCTTGTTTTGGAGCTCGATATGTTGTCAATTTATTTACTACACAATTATTACTACATTACTATTTGTTAATGCAAAATGCGTTACTGTGGCAACGAGAATTGCAAAGAATTTTTGCTTTAAAACATGCACATCTATTTGTCTGACACTGATTTTTAGCAATTTTGCAATTGCATTTTTTATATCCCTGTCCACCACTTGCCGACTGCTTCGCAGCAGCTTCCCTCAAAGTAAGAAGAACATTTTTGGGAACGTCAGCCATGGTAATAAGATTAGTGCCCGATTTTGCAATTTCAATACGGGGGAACCATCCTTTCAATATCCCATTCTTAGTTCCAATTTGATATACGTCATTTTTGGTATCAGTTACAACGCCAAATATGTTATTAAAATCGAGAGGCCCACGGTCAACAGTGGGAACAGATAATGTAATAGTGTCATTGATCTGAAGGGGTGGAAAAATGATACTCGAACAGGTAACCATTTTTTCGGCCTCTGTCGTTTGACGCTCGAAACAATTTGACCGAGTGTCAAGTAGCTGTTCGCCCCTAGCGCACAATGAACAGGTAGCAATCTGTCCGCGGTCGCTATGCATTTCCATTTTGCACTTTGTGCAAAGTATACTGCTCGAGTCGTCTACCTGTCGCTTTTTCTGTGGTCCCTCTCTTTCCTCTTCTTCATCCTCTCGCATTCTTTTTCTTTTGCCTACGTCTTCGCACTACTCAACACTAAAGTTCAAATCACTATATGAGTTCTATTATATTATATTTATCTAGTTCTATTATATTTATTTTAAGTCAATTACCTCGCGTTCAATTGTACATTCTGCTCCTCCAGAGCTTGCTCCAAGTCTTCCTCTGTTTGAAGCAAATTTAAAATTTCATCAGGCAAAGATGTATTTCTTATGCCGCTTTTTATCGGTCCAAGTAGAGCTTCGTACGGGCTCCTGTTTATGACTCTATGTCGCAATGTATTCTTTTGCCACTGAAATCAATATTTAAAGTATGTAAATTTTCAAGTATGTATTCAAGAACACAATATTAATTTAATTATATATATGAGAGCCATTACTTGTACTTTGTAGCAACCATGACCCCAATTTATCGAATCATTATCGATCATCCAGGCTCTTAACATGTTTTCAACGTCCGCATTTGACCTTTCGACACTACCTTGACTCTGTGGGTGTCGCGGACGCCCATGAACAATCCTGCAGTGAGGCCAGATGGAAACAAGTTCGTGTATTACTGCAGCCACGAATTCTCGACCATTATCGTTCTGCAAAATAGTCGGGGCTCCCCATGTAAAGAAGATTTTCGACAATTCTTCAGCAACGTTAGCTGCGTGCTTGGATCTCAAGGGTCAAAGGTGCAAAAACTTGGTAGCGTGATCTTGGTAGTTTAGTAGCCAATTGAACTCACCATCGCGACAAGATTGAAAATCAATTAAATCCACCTGTCCGCGAACATTAAATCCATCGCTCAGTATTGGTTTTATCACAACTCCTCGTTTTGGAGCAACCTTCTTTCTGTTACATGTCCCGCAGCAAGACACAAATATTTCACAAGCCACCTTCGTTATCCTGGACTTTTCTTTAATGTAATACTGCATCTTATCCCTTCCGCCATGGCCTGTTTGAATGTGAGCTTCTAACAATTTATCGTAGTAATCCTCCATCGCTATTACGTAAATAACTGGCTCATTCGAAGTTTTCCGTTTTAAAATTACATACGATTCCGTTCCAATTTTTGCTAGCTCATACTTCTTCGCGTAATGATAATGAGATACTGTCTTTTTAGTACTTGGAACCTGAATTTCCTGCAGAACTTTCATAACGTTGATCATCTGATCTCGCCTCCACACTGTTCGATTACTGCCTGGTCGATTTGAATAGAATTGATCTAATTTTTCGTTAGACTCATCGCGGTTTACTGGCATATAACTTGCCATGGCTGTTATTGATTGCCAACTAACGAAAAAAATTGAATATACAACGAGCTCTGTGATGATTTACTTAAGACCCACTGGGATATTTACAAACAATAAATTGACAACATATCGAGCTCCAAAACAAGCATTTCTCTAATCGCCTACAGCGCGCCAGGCCGTTTGGCGAAAAGCCGACTTCTCGTCTAACAGGCTGAATTTTCCAGGCCATTAGACTATATCGTCCTCGATTAGCCTAACAGGCGGCATTTAGCTAAACGCCTAGGTTTTTAGCTAATTGGCTAATTTCGCTATCGGGCTACGACATATATATATATATATATACAGGGTGTCTGTCCATAGATGTCTGAGCAAATATCTCGCAATTGGTTGAAGTTACAAGAAAGTTTAATAAGAAGAATTTGCACGGCTCTAAGTCAGCTACAAAGTGCGCGTAATAATTTTTGTTCTACTCGTGGTCCTTTCGAGTTATGCAGATTAACATAGTTTTTTTAAATGGATATCTATAATTTTTTATGCATATTTGTATAGTAGGGATTATTTGCGACAAAAATCATATGTAGTAAAAAATTCCTACTATGCATCGTTTACGAGATAATTGACATTTTATGTATGAAAGTAGTAAGTTGGATTCTAAGTATTTTTGAACGGTTTGAAATGTCAAAGAGAGTTTGGAGAAGAAAACATACAATGTTTGTTTATAGAACATTTATTAACACTTAAATTGCTCGAAATTTTGACCATCATGTTCAATACAATATTCAACGCGTTTTATAATATTTATTATTGACTGCAGCATTTCTGCTGTAATGCCTTTAACAGCTCTAGTGATTTTGTGTCGTAACTCTTCTTCATTTTCAGGAACAGTTGCGTAGACAATGTCCTTAATATATCCCCAAAGGAAAAAATCACAAGGTGTACTGACTAATATTTTGAAGTCGGTTATGTTAAACAGGATTACTGACCTTCAACTCGTCAAAATACGCGACTGCTTGTTTTGTAAATAAAGTATTTGTATAGCATCGAGTATGAAATTCAGTACAGTATCTGTTAGTTAGTCAGCCAGTCGTCTGTTCAATGAATACGTATCATATTGTAGATTACAAAAGTAACGATGTTTACAAACTTAGCACAAAATAAATTTTATGATGATTCCCATTAACATCAATTATTATTCCGACCTACTCTAAAAAAATCAATTCTTCAATTAAAGGTGCAAATGTTCGTTTGTTTCCAAATTCTTTACGGTCCTTTGTGTTAAACAAGAGAACTAAAAAGATATTTTCCAATTGCGACACGCATTCAGGCGGCAAACATGATATGCAACCGTATACTCCTCCAAGTGAAGTAGAGTGAGAGCCTAAAGGATTGTTTACTTTCCAATCATCATAGTATATAAATAATGGAAAAACAATAGCATAATCTGTAAAGCTTTTCTTTTTTTCTTGCCAAAGATTTAGATTGAATAAAGTTTCTGATGGTATCAGAATCTTTAAGCGAGTTAATATAATGCATCGTAGCAGTAAAAGCATCAGACAATTCAAAAAATTTTTTTAAAGGTTCCCTTAAAGGTATGAAATAACCGCAAATATCTTTTACATGTTTTACGACAAATTCTCCAGTGTTTTTAGACACTCTTCTTTTACTTATACAATACTCAATAGGAACTATATAATTGCCACAAGTTTTTAAATATTCCATACGTTGATACTCATTTCGAAGGTGATGGAAAGGATTCTTTATTATATCAAACATTGCTGTGATTTCTTGTATTGTTTGTTTATTAATAGAATGAGGTGCATTCAACTGCAAAAAAAACTTTTTCTTTAAATATAGAAATATAACCATTCGACAAAAAAATGTACTATCATCAATAATAGATTGAATGTGGAATCCGTGGAATTGAAGATTTACTGTATAATTTTGCAATGAAAGCATTACTTGGATTTCTTACAATAGATTTAAAGTCAATAAGAGTTATCAATGAATTTTTGTTAACAGTATCTTCTGAGAATATTTCACAAACACTTGTATTTTCATGAGTATCAATGTATGGAATTAAATTGTCGTTCTGTTCTATATTAGTAGATTGTATAGGTTGCACATAAGCATGTTCTTCAGTAATAGGCCACAGAGAAAAGTTATGATTTGGGCCAATCAAGTGTTTTTTTAACGAATTCCAAGTTGACTATTCTCTAATGCGTCCATGTTCGCCGCATTTAAATGTAATAAATGAATGTGTATAATGTTTAACGTTAAAAGGCGTGTGTAAACTATTTACAGAATATACAGTCTCTTTGCACAAGAAGCAAATAGGCATGATGCGTGTTTCCCTTAACAGTTTAACAATAAAACTTTATAGTGATTTATATTCTTGAATTAACGCCAGAACAGAAGAAGTGAGCTGCGAATTTTTATATTTATTCCATACAGTTTCAAATATAGCTCTTTGCAAAAACATGAAAAGTTGTCCTACTTCTAAGGGATATTTTATATTCAAAGCATTACATGATTTGAAGACTAAGTCCACGGCTTTTAATGGTGTTTCCACTTCATACTTGAATGTATTGATAACAACAAAACATTGCTTAATTTCGTCCAAAGGAGGTTCTACTATCGCTGCAATAGGTTGTGAGGGTTGACCAAAAGATTGTAATTTTTCTGTTTGCTCCTGCAATCTTGCTTCAAGATGCGATGGTCTACGAAAGAAATTATTAATATTAACATTTATTTCTGTTTTAATATTGAAAATTTTAATTCCATAAATATATGTGTATGTATGTGTATATACCATATATATACACGCGCGCACGCACACACACACACACACACACACACAGGGTGGACCATTTTAATTCATCTAGACGAATATCTCGAAAACCAAGCCCGGGAGAGAAAAATGTTCTAGATAAAAGTTGTATGGTTTCGAGGGGGCCATAAAATTGTACCATTGGTTTGACCTTGGATAGTCATTTGAAGGTCACGTAAAGGTCACTTCAATTTTTTTTAATGGGACATTCTATATATTTTTGCATATTCTTATAGCTTACCTCGAGAGCTTTCCAAAACACTATGGTAAAATATCTTTTTATTAAGAACTTTTTGAGTTATTAAGGTTTGAAAGTTTTAATATTTTGACATAAACTACAAAATATTTTATCAAATATTTATTTTTCAATAATTTTGACCTAATACTTAATAATTGATTTGTCTAATTATTCTGTGCATAAAAGTATTAGGGTAAGATTATTGAAAAATGAATATTTGACAAGATATTTTGTCGTTTATGTCAAAATATTGGAACTTTCAAACCTTAATACCTCAAAAAGTTCTTAATGGAAAAATACTTTACTATAGTGTTTTGGAAAGCTCTCAAGATAAGCCACAAGAATATGCAAAAATATATAGGGTGTCCCATTAAAAAAAATTGAAGTAACCTTTACGTGACCTTCAAATAAGTCTTCAAGGTCAACCAATGGTACCATCTTATGGCCCCCTCGAAATCAAACAATTTTTGTCTGAAACACTTTTTTCTCCCGGACTTGGTTTTCGAGATATTCAATTGAATGGATTAAAATGGCCCATTCTGCGTGCGTGCGTGCGTTCGTGCGTGCGTCCGTAAGTGCGTATTTTTTTTTTTTTTTTTTATTTCAATTTACTTCAATTCTCACCTTTACATGCAGAAGAAATCCTTCTTCAGATTCTTTTCTAGAGGGTCTCCAATTATGTATTTTCTTGTTTCTTATTGTATTTACAGGAAACAAATAAGGCATCAAAAGTAAAGTTGTAATTTTTACACCATCTAATAAAATATAAATATTATATAAAATATATTAGTAATAGTAATATTATACAATAGTAAAGATAATTGTAAAAGAAAAATATAAAATATCTGACCTGGTGTAAAGACATCATCAAGACGATTCTTCAGTTTAGGTGTCACCTTATTAATTACAAAGTTTGATATTTTTTGCCAAGCAATATACAATTTTAAATTACGATTTGGATGTAATGTTTTAAAATCTTTCTCCAACTATAAATTATATAAAAACAAACATTGAATATGTACACATGCACGCTTATGTAATATACATATATATATATATTTATATATTTAATTACAACATTAATTATTAATAATGAATATACATATATCCACAAATGTTCAAAATTATCAATAAAAAATATTTTAAGAAAAAAATATTTATGGAAAAAGATAAAAAAAGATAAGTTTATGTTTTCAGCAAATTTAAATTATATATACAGAATGTTCTATTTTAATCTATGCACTAAAATATCACAGAATCTATAAATTTTAGACAAAAATGTTTTAGACAAAAATATGATTTTAAGGGGGACATAAGATGGTGCTATCAGTTTGACCTTGAAGAGTAACTTGAAGGTCACTTAAAAGTTACCTCCAATTTTTTAAATAGGACACTATATATTTTTACACATTCTTGTAGCTTATCTCGAGAGCTTTCCAAAACACTATGATAAAGTAGTTTTTCATTCAGATGTAACGGATCACCCTTTCCCGACGCCACGGATCGGCTCGTCGGTGCCAGGATTCGGGAAGAGGGGAGACTCAGATTCGCAAAGACCACACGGTTGTTCTGGTAAAAAACAGAGTTTATTCGAGTCACTTTTCAGGGGTAGACTTGCTATTTAGTCCACAGGTACAGAGAATCTTAAGACGGACGAAACGCGACCAGATTATTCGGACGCGAGCACGACTTATAGCTAGAATTTACAAGAAGAGGTATGACGTACGAAATATATACAACGCGGACGCGGATACGGGCGCCCTAAAAAGGGCGAGCTCCGTAGAGCGCAGGTGATTCGCGGACAGGACCCGGTGACCGAGAACACTCGGCCTACGCTACGAGAACGCTCGTCGGCCGGGATAGTTTACGGACAGGACCCGGTGACCGAAAACACTCGGCCTACGCGACGAGAACGCTCGTCGGCCGGGACGGCTTACGGACAGGACCCGGTGACCGAGAACACTCGGCCTACGCGACGAGAACGCTCGTCGGCCGGGATAGTTTGGAGTTTAGGGTTTGAGGAGTGATCTCTGAGAACGCTCGAGAGACCGAAGCAGGACTGGGTCAGAAGCCTCGGCTGAGCCGCTTTTTATTCCCGCCAGTCGACCCCCTCCAAGCTAGTCTTGGAGTGGGGTGGCTGGTCGGGTGGGGCGAAAAGGCGAGTTTCCATCGCGTTTATTATATGGTGGCCCCGAAAGGGGCCGTTTGTATGAGCGTGGTCGGCCCTGTGCATGCGCGGCGTTTAGTGACGACCAATCGAGTCATCACAAAGAACTTTTTGAGTTATTAAAATTTGAATGTTCCAATATTTTGACATAAATTACAAAATATCTTGAAAAATATTTATTTTTTGATCTTACCTTAATTCTTTTTTGCACAGAATAATAAGACAAATCAATCGATGTAAAGAAAACACAATTGTTAAAAAAAAATTTGTGATTACTTATTTTTTTTTTTTATAATTGTGTTTTCTTTACACTGATTGATTTGTCTTATTATTCTGTGCAAAAAAATATTAAGATAGAATGATTAAAAAAATGAATATTTTACAAGAATTTTGTAATTTATGTCAAAATAACTAATTTATGTCAAAATAACTAAAAAATGGAACTTTCAAACTTTAATAACTCAAAGTTTTCAATTAAAAAATATTATATCTTAGTGTTTTGGAAAGCTCTTGAAGTAAGCTACAAGAATGTGTAAAAATATATTAGGGTGTGCCATTTAAAAAATTGAAGGTGACCTTTAAGTGACCTTCAAGTAACTCTTCAAGATCAAGCTGATAGCACCATCTTATGCCCCCCTTAAAACCATACAACTTTTGTCTGAAATTTTTTTCAATTGTCTTTCTCCACTTATTTCAATGTGTCAATTAAAATAAAACACTTTGTGTATATATATACGTAAAGAAAAGCGCTAAGTTATATCTTTCGCCCCAGCAAAAATAGTTTTATAATAATAAAAAATATTATCTTCTCAAAAATTATGTTTGTAGGAAAAATAATTCTTTGCAAAAACTAATCACCATCAAAAATATTTTCTCAAAAATTATATTTATAAATTATATTTTATTTTTGTTAATAATACTAGAAAAAAATTAAAATATTAGCATCAAAAAGTAGTGAAATCAAAAAATTGCGCTAAATAATTATATTAATAATACGAAAAAAAAGGTTAAAATATTAGCATCAAAAAGTAGTGAAATCAAAAAGTTGCACTAAGTAAGTGACAACTATATAATATTTAGATAAATTTCCTATAATGATACAAATGTATAATTATTGCTTTATATTAAAACGTTTATAATATATATAATAACAAAATAAATTCAGTAAAATATATATATATATATATATCTTTAAATTTAAATAACATGAATAATTATGTAATTAATTTAAACTGAAATGTATATACATTGTAAAGTTATTATATATTTTTATAAAATATTTAGATAAATAGATATATACAAATAAAATAAATTATTTATCTATAATTGTTCGCGCACGAGCAAACCGTATCGACATGTTCGACGATTCTGTTGAAAAAAAAAAAAAAGGTTTTGTTTTGTTTCTTCCTAATATAGGCACAAGTTAAATCTTGTATACGTACGAGCAAATAATACTAAGCACGACCCCGTCGCGATCACGGTTGACACTCGTGCGAGTCACCTGCTCCGTACTACGAACGGGCCTGATCGGAGTGTGATCGGGCCGAGCGCCACCGAGCGAATTTTCAATATTTTTCAAACAATCGGCGAAGCTCGAACAGTGAGGTCGCAGGCGAGTGCGTTCGAGCAACTCAATCCCGATTATACTCTTGATCTTGCTCCGGGTCTTCGATTATATCTGTTTATCTATTGAGTACAAAGTTTATTGTTTAAAATTAAACCGAGTGTGTTAATCAACAAAGAACTATTAACTTCATTCTCGGCCTTGCAAGCCACTGACTTTACTCCTCCTTATCGGCGCGAAAGCGTCGAGTACCAATCGACCTACGCTCTCCTTTTTCTATTCTTGGTCCTTCGAGTTATCACCGCCCTTCCCTGTCGCTGAGAAGCGATAACTCCTCCGTCGACCATCAAGGTCAACACCGATACGGTGTGTCTAAATTATCGTGTGCGACAAAGGGTGCGAACATAAAGTTTTGGTCCTTCGAGCCGGATTAAGGAGCAGAGTGTCAGTGATTGAGACTGAATTATTAAACAATCAAGATGAGCGATCCATTAATTCTACAGCAAACGCTCTTTCACACCATTTCTCGGGCATTAGAGAATTTCAAGAAGATCGGAAGAAACAATTATACGCCCGCAACGATTCGCTCTCGAATGACTTCTCTCAAGGAAACCTGGATGCAGTGCCGTCAAACTCATGCAGCGATTCTCCAAGCGTACGCTGAAGCAAAGAGGGAGAAGATGGAGTATTTTCAAGCCAACAAGATGGAGAGTCATGAGGATCTCTATCAAGCAGCGATAGACTATATGACGAACTGCCTCGAGGAATCAGAACCGACTGTGAGTCCGAACCAATCTATCAATTATTCAACGAATCATGCGGATTCTGCGGCGCTTTCGTTACAGCATCTTCCAGCCATTCAATTACCATCCTTTAACGGGAGCTTCGACGAATGGGAGAGCTTTTGCGATCGCTTCACGGCTTTAATTATAAATAATAAGGAGCTCTCAGATTTTAGTCGGATGCACTTTCTCGTTTCAAATCTCACCGGATGTGCTCACAACGCGATAGCCAGTTTATCAGTGACCGCGGATAATTTCAACATTGCGTGGACAGCGTTAAGGGCGCGCTTCGAAAATAAGCGCCGATTAATCGAGATGCATGTAGCTACCTTGTTCTCGTTACCAACCTTGTTACGCGAATCATCGTCCGAATTGTATGCGTTGCGCAATAAAGTGGAAAAAGCTATCGCGTCGTTAAAGCGATTAAATCGATCCTCTACCGATATTCTCGATGACATCCTCGTTCACTGCATATCTCAAAGGCTTGACCAAGCCACACGACGCGCTTGGAAACTAAAGTTTAACGAAGCATCTCCTCCCGCGACGTACGACGAATTACTGACATTTTTATCATCGCGCGCGAGTGCACTTGAGGAACTCAAACCGATCAAAGGGTCAAGTTCAAGTCGCGAAAATAAAGTAGCCAGTGCTAATGCGTCGGTAGCGGCGACTCCTATGTGCGGGCTGTGTAAAAACCAGCATTTCCTAAATCATTGTCCAAAATTCCTCGACAAAAGTGTGAGTCAACGTCGAGAGTATGTAAAACAAAACAAACTTTGTTTTAATTGTCTACGCAAAAATCATTCCGTGGCAGAACGCCGCAGTAAATTCGCTTGCCGTACTTGTCAAAAGAAACATCATACAATGTTACATGTCGACTCACACTCCTCGTCGAATACGAATCAAGCGACAACTTCGAGCGAAAATTCAGTGCAGACCAGCGAAAAATCACAAGTCATTTCTCTTTCGGTGGTTTCGAGCGACGCGTCGCCATTACCTGTTCTTCTTGCGACGGCGAAAATCAAGATAAGCTCGCCGACGGGACGCACTCAAACCGTCAGAGCTCTGTTGGATCAGGGTTCGGAAGTATCTTTTATTACAGAAAGACTCGCTCAATGCCTGAGATTGCGACGCATTCGGACAATGACGTCGATCTCAGCTGTTGGGGGTGTTCATGCTGGCATGTGCCGACATGCAGCTAACATCCAACTTACTTCCCGCATAAAATCGGGGCCCGTATTCAGCACTCAAGCTTTTGTTATGCGCTCTTTAACGAAATACACTCCACGACGGGCACAATTCAGTAAGTCATGGGAGCATTTACGAAATCTCAATCTTGCAGATGACAATCCAACGGGATCCGATCCTATTGAGGTACTCATAGGGGCCGATCTATATAGTAGAGTAATTCGAAACGGCGTTCGCAAAGGATCGATCGGACAGCCTATCGCGCAGAATTCTTATTTCGGCTGGGTCCTATCGGGAACTACTACTCAAAGTTCAAGATCTAGCTCAATCAAGGTAATGCATTGTTCTTTTGAACGAGATATTCAACGATTCTGGGAAGTCGAGGAACTTCCTCAGAAAATTCAGCTTTTTCCAGACGACGAGCGCTGTGAGAAACACTTTCTTGAAAATCATTCTCGCGATAAAACCGGACGATATATAGTACGGCTCCCATTCAAACAAGGTCCACCGATCAATATCGGTGATTCACATTCAATTGTATCAAGTATGCTAAACTCTTTAAATCGACGATTAGATCGAAATCTCGATTTAAAGAAAGAATACAATTCATTCCTATTAGAGTATGAAGAACTCGGACATATGGAAAAGGTTTCTGTTTCTTCGAAATCAAATTCTGTACCACAAACCGTTTATATTCCGCACCATGCGGTTGTGCGCAATTCAAGTTCCACGACACGTCTTAGAGTCGTTTTCAATGCATCAAGCTTAACGTCAAACGGAAGCTCCCTTAACACTCATCTGTTGCAAGGTCCTAAGCTTCAAACGAATATATTCGATATAATCCTTTGCTGGCGACAGTATCAATATGTCTATACGGCAGACATGGCCAAGATGTACAGACAGATCGTGGTCGATCCACGTGATCAAGATTACCAACGAATCTTATGGAACACTGAAGGCTCGAAAATACCACAAGCATTTCGATTAAAAACAGTCACTTACGGTACAGCATCAGCTCCATTTCTTGCACTTAGAGTGCTAAAACAACTTCTGCATGACGAAGGAGAATCTTTTCCATTGGCCTCTTCCATTCTAAGAGACCATATTTATGTCGACGATGTTCTTTTTGGAGCCGAAGATATTCTTTTGTTGCGTCAAACACGCGATCAAGTTTGTGCCTTGTTGCAACGCGGAGGATTTCAGCTAAGGAAATGGACGAGTAATAAGTCAGAGTTGCTTACGGACATTTCCTCCCAGAATCACGGCTCGCTTGCAATAAATTGCTGAATGCTAACGAAAATTTCAATGTGCTCGGTATCTCGTGGAACCCCGCTACCGACAATTTTCAATTTCAAGTATCTCTCTCGGCAATTCCGCCTAAAACAAAACGCACTATTTTATCTACGATTGCCAAGCTTTTTGATCCGATCGGATGGGCTACCCCAGTTACGATTACCGCGAAAATCTTTATGCAAAAGTTATGGCGTTTCAATCTCGATTGGGACACAAATATTTCAAACCAAAGCTTAAAGGAATGGGAAGAAATTTACATAACACTAGCTTCACTTGACAACGTAAAAATTGCTCGATGGATAAATCGCGGGTCAGACACAGAACAATGCGAACTTCACGGGTTTGCCGATGCTTCGTCCGTCGCATATGCCGCCGCGGTTTATATTCGAGTACGATCGATCTCGGGAAAAATCACAACTACGTTACTCGCAAGTAAAGCAAAAGTCGCTCCTATCAAGCCGATGACGATACCGAGATTTGAATTGTCAGCAGTAGTTTTACTCGCGCGACTTTTAGAATCAATTCAAGTCGCGCTGAACTTACAGCACATCGAGAGTCACTGCTGGACAGATTCAACAGTAGTATTATCTTGGTTAAACCAGCACCCTTCTAAATGGAAGACATTTGTGTCTCATCGCGTAGCGTTAGTACAAACGAAGCTACCAAATACGCAATGGCATCACGTGCCATCGGAGGAGAATCCAGCTGACTGCGCCTCGCGCGGACTCCTACAAACAGAACTCTCGTCATACACTCTTTGGTGGAGCGGTCCACAGTGGCTAAAAATGCCATCTTCAGCATGGCCAGTCTTTGATTTCTCGCTACAGGACGCGACCATAGTAGAAGCTAAATCCGTTACAGTTTAATTGACTCAAATTAACGAGTCGTGGGATTTAGCAAGCGAATATTCCAGGTGGCGAAAACTCGTTCGAGTTACGGCGTATATTTTTCGATTCCTCGACAATTGTCGCATAAGCGCGAAACGAGAAAATAACACGCAGACAAGTCCTTTCGCCGTCTCAGCAAACGAATTCGAAAGGGCAAGTTTGTTTTGGCTAAAGAAGATTCAAAAGGACATGTTTTCGAGCGATCTGAAAGCGCTTCGACAACATCAACAACTCTCTTCTCGAAGCTCGATACGATTATACGATCCGTTCATTGACGAAAAGGGATTGATCCGGGTTGGTGGACGGCTGCAGAATTCAAATCTTCCATACAAAACAAAACATCCTATCCTTTTTACATCTCATCCACTTGTCACGCTGTTGATTCGTGACGCTCATGTTCGATCTCTCCACGCAGGATATCAATTGACTCTTTCCATTCTAAAGCAGGAATACCTAATATTGCGAGCTAGAACACTAGTCAAAGCAGTCATATATCGATGCGTGACATGCGCTCGTGAACGAGCTTCACGCCCCACTCAACTCATGGGCCAACTGCCACGCGCTCGCGTGACAGTCTCATCACGAGCATTTCAGCATTGCGGAGTAGATTTTGCGGGACCCACTGACACTCGAGCTTCATCCGGTCGCGGGATCAAATCTATCAAGACATACATCGCAGTATTCATATGCTTGGCTACTCGAGCAATTCACCTTGAGTTGGTAGGAGGATATTCAACTCATGACTTCTTAAATGCTTACACGAGGTTTTGTGCCCGTCGAGGATTGCTGTCTGACATGTATTCAGACAATGGAACGAACTTTATCGGGGCAGACCAAGAATTAGCAAGGGCTTACAATGACGCATTGAGAGATCCAGATTTTTTCAATCAAACAGCATCAGACAAAGTTTCCTGGCATTTTATGCCCCCACATGCTCCTCACTTCGGAGGGCTTTGGGAGGAAGGAGTACGCAGCGTAAAATATCACTTAAGGCGACTCCTCGGTGCGCATAAATTAACTTTCGAAGAGCTTACCACTCTTCTAAGTAAGATCGAAGCATGCCTAAATTCTCGACCTCTCGGACCTCTCACTGCGTCTATCGATGATTACGAGTCATTGACTCCGGGGCACTTTCTCATCGGGACCGCTCTAACTACGTATCCCGAACCCTCTGTTTTACATTTAACTGAAAATCGCCTGTCACGATGGCAGCTTGTACGACAACTTGTCGAACGGTTCTGGAAAATTTGGCAAGCCGATTATATAAATACACTACAACAAAGGAGCAAGTGGCGAACGAAACAACCTTCGGTTAAAATTGGAACCATGGTATTATTGAGAAATGCCACATTACCGCCATGCAAATGGCAACTAGGAAGAGTAATCCAGTGTTTTCCGGGCTCTGACGGTTTGACTCGCGTCGTTTTAGTGAAGACAGCGACTTCCGAATATAAGCGTCCTATCGTACAATTATGCATCCTTTCGATTGATATCGAGACGCAATCCGACGACGAGTCGGGCAAACCTCTATAGAATCAGTTTAATATCAATCTTAATGTAATAATTCAATAAGCTTAAGGATAAATGTATCATTCATACGTTATTCTCTAGTTATAAGCGATATATCATGTAAATAATTTTCACTTTATTCAATACCGTCAATAAGTTTAGTAAGGATCAAATCTGCATTGAAAACAATAGCGAATGGCGGGCGGCGCCAAGCAAGTAATACAAGGAGAATACGTTCTCCATCATCGTACAAGCGAGACGAATTGTCAATCCTTCATTTAATTCGAAACTATAGTTTCGAGGCGGGCGGTATGTTCGCGCACAAGCAAACCGTATCGACATGTTCGACGATTCTGTTGAAAAAAAAAAAAAAAAAAAAGGTTTTGTTTCTTCCTAATATAGGCACAAGTTAAATCTTGTATACGTACGAGCAAATAATACTAAGCACGACCCCGTCGCGATCACGGTTGACACTCGTGCGAGTCACCTGCTCCGTACTACGAACGGGCCTGATCGGAGTGTGATCGGGCCGAGCGCCACCGAGCGAATTTTCAATATTTTTCAAACAATCGGCGAAGCTCGAACAGTGAGGTCGCAGGCGAGTGCGTTCGAGCAACTCAATCCCGATTATACTCTTGATCTTGCTCCGGGTCTTCGATTATATCTGTTTATCTATTGAGTACAAAGTTTATTGTTTAAAATTAAACCGAGTGTGTTAATCAACAAAGAACTATTAACTTCATTCTCGGCCTTGCAAGTCACTGACTTTACTCCTCCTTATCGGCGCGAAAGCGTCGAGTACCAATCGACCTACGCTCTCCTTTTTCTATTCTTGGTCCTTCGAGTTATCACCGCCTTTCCCTGTCGCTGAGAAGCGATAACTCCTCCGTCGACCATTAAGGTCAACACCGATACGGTGTGTCTAAATTATCGTGTGCGACAAAGGGTGCGAACAATAATTAATTATTTAATTCAAATATATTTAAACGCGCATATTCAAAAAAGGTAATATAAGGCACAAAAAATTAAATTTAGAAAATTATAAAATTTAAAGTTAAATAAACATTTTTAATAAGAATATTTTTAAGTCAGCTCTCCAATTTTTATCTCGACTAAAGAGCCAAACGCGATGTTATTGCGACAAATTAAGATAAGAAAATTTGGAAACTAAAGAATTTGAATCCTATGGTTGGGATCTCAGAAATTCCCCTTGTTCCTTCTCTTAACATTCCCTGTAAAGAAATAGACGAGAAAAATATTGGTCCGAAAGTCGGCTGAATCGGGAATCGAACCCGAGATCTTCCGCTTGCCGGGCGACTGCTCTTCTAACTGAGCTATTCAGACATTTGTTTGGCTCTTTAGTTGAGATGAATATTGTGGTTTAAAAATTTTTAATTTAAATTAAAAAATAAAAATAAAAAAAATGTGATGTATAAAAAATACTTAGCGCTGTTTTTGTATTGTTATTTTAACACATTAGTAAATAAAATAAAATATAAATCAAAGTATAGACTAATTTTTTTACTGCAATACGCTTCAACAGAAATCTATAAACATATTACATGGCTCGATATTCGAATGACATGTGGCTAGCTGAACATATCGATATACACATATAAAATATATGTATATAATGTAACATGTAATAATTGTCATATTAAACAGATTCAACAATTGGGCAATGTTTGGGAAATATTAAATTTCCGTGATTTCCGCGCGCCTTCGGTATACGCTACTGAGAGCTCTGTGTAGTTGTGTACACCGATAGATTGGTATCGTGTACGCTCGGGCGAAGCGCCGAATTCGGAGCGAGTTTCCGCGATTTTCAGGAAGAGCGATGTAGCACGGAGAGACAGTCTTGTACGACGAACCGACCGGTAAACACGTGCACGAATTCCAAACCTTTGGAGAACACTCATATTCAAAAGACAAATAAATATTGCTTGTTTTTAATTAGAATAAGGAGAGACAAGCCCCCGTTATCCATCCTTGCCTATCGACGCAGTCCACAAGTGAGAACTAGGGGAAAGTTAAAAAAAAAAAATTTTTTTAAATCAGGCAACATTGGATATTTTGTTAAATAATAACGCTAATGTATTATATCTGTAATATAATTGTTACGGATTCAATCGATTTCGTGACAGCATCGATAATCGAATCAATAATAACTCGCATGAAGCCAGAGAGGCAGCACCTCCCGGCAAGCGTATTTATGGCTATTGTTCTCACCAATCACGCAGAATACACGTGAGAAGTAGCAAGCCACGAAAACAAAATTCCTTTGGGTTTTTCGGCAGTAAAAGCGAAGTCAGTCGTTGAAAGTCTCTCCAAGAGTAAAGTCGACATAAGTAAGCGCTCTCTTCAATTGAAAATCATTATTAATCAAGTCGGATTAAATGATATAAATCAAAACCTAAGACTATTACTGTGTGCGAGTACTGAGTTACGCGGAGTGTTGTGCATACAATTAGATTGCCGCGGATAGTCCGGCAATAAAAACGAGGCTTCGCGCTATCAACCAGGGCGCAACTCATTGTTTAAATACGAACTGTATAGTTCCTAATAATCACTCTCAATCAGCTCTCGGTTCACATGTCAGTGACCGTACATAAGTGTCTCACACTTAAGCAAGTTCACGTGTCAGTGAAAATACTCTCATGTTTTTCTTTCGCATGACGATTATTAAATCGTATGTAAGAACAATTAAAGGAAATTTAATATTTGTGTAGGAGGATATTTTGCGCGTACAGATTAGCAGTGTACTTCAAATCAAACATAGTCGACGAACAAACAAGTGCGAAAAAACATTCTATGTGTACGACGAACAAAGGTTATCGAAAATTCCTTCGAATTTCAGACTCGAAATTATGATCATGAATAACAAGCGTGATCGACGTATGCATACTCAGTGTATTATACTCGCATTGTTGTGAAGAGAATAATGAAATAACCTTGTTAACGATTTCATTTTTTTTTTGTTTAACGTGTGCTATGTGAAGTAATAAATACTTTTGATAATGTGTTAAACTTGAATGTTCAATGAATTTTTTTTTTGATTCGGCACTGGCCTAACTTGCCATTTCCTTCGCGCACCAAATTCGGAGCGCGTCCACCCTACATCAAGATAGTTTAAATATCTCGATCACATTGAAACAATAATAAATAAACATATTCGATTACTATATTTAGTTGTTGGTCCACTGGGATTCAATTGTGTCATTTTCAATCATAAAACTAAGTGAAAATTATAAAAATAAATTTAGTATACATTAATTAATATATGCTAGAGACGTATATGTATACGTCTTTAGCATATATATTATAACATATACGTCTTTAGCATATATTAATTAATGTATATGGAGCATTTCATATCAAGTAGGCTACTTTTATATTTTAAAAAATTTTTTGACTTTTTAGTTATTTTATTGTTAGAGCACATGATATACAGAGTTTTTTATCGAAATTTATCACGAGTAAGTTTAATTAATCACTTATTTTGAGAACTTAAATTACTGTATATCAATATATCACTTATTTTGAGTACCTACTTAAATTACTGTATATCAGTATCATTTAATATACTGATAGGCAGTAATTTAAGTACTCGAAATAAGTGATTAATTGGACTTACTAGTGATAAATTTTTATAAGGGGTGTATCACAAGTCACGTTGCACCTTTGAAGAATGAATTGGTGAAGTTAAAATGAGTCAAATATAAAGAATAACAAAATTACGTTTGAGCCTTCATTAAAGTTTAAAGAATTTCTAATTAAATATTCAAAAAATTTCTAGAGATTATTTTTACTTGAATTAGAAATTTTTCATTGTTGAAATTACAATAAAAATATAACTAACAAATATTGCAACGTCTTTTCTTGCTCCGAAACGCCAAGTTCGGACAGGGGAGCGTTCAATTTAAAGATTCTCCAAGTTTAACTAATAAAACGGTAAAAATCGGTATCAGAAGAGTTAATTATTCGCACTTAGGGGCGTTCATTAACTCACGGTAAAGTTGGGCGCCAGGCGCATGTGAACGCGCCACGATACTACTGTGAACGGTACTTAACGTCACTTCTCCAAATTTCATACAGAGTTGCGGGTCTATAGGAGTGATGGGTCTATGGTTGAGAGAGATGTATAGAGAGACATACACGTGGTGTTATAATTTGACAGATATATATATTTGACACTTAGGATTTACAATTTGACATCGGATACATACAATTGGATAATATAATTATGTAACAAACAGTAATATATAAACTAGCGGTAGTAAAACAAAAATATAATATAAAGATCTGCGAATATCGGTATTTCGGACTTGATCTATAAAATTATTCGTAATTATATTATACAATGTGACACAGCTTAGAGAATTTCGCGACAATAATATACAAACGGGATAAACAAAGACAAAATCGGTAAACGTTATGATGGTCCAACTTATTTTCGCGGGCACGCGGTATAGACAGAGGTCACCACACGATACTCCGAGATACGGCACGGTATGTAAAAAAAACAAGATAACAACTAGATGACGGTAATTTCGTGACTCTCTCGCACGACTCTCTCGCCGAATCGAAAACAATGAAATAGTTAACAAACTCGCGGAGACAGCTACACGCAAATTCCGAAAATCTAATAATCGAGCCTATAAAAAAACGTGACTCTGAATATCTCGGTAACCCGAATTTATGATAATTACTTTCGAGACGATAGACTGTCGGCGGCACTTTTCGGAGAGGGCTCGGCTCGCGAAACGCAAAGTCGGCTGGCCCCGCGATACGATACTCCAAAAACGAAAAGAGAGAGTCCGCTCTCTCACACACAAAACGATACGAAAAATGAGAGAGTGCGGTACTCACGGTAATTACGATACACGATCAATATCTACGGTACCAACCAACACGGATCTACGACTACTCGAGAGGCGGCTTACAGTTTCTGGCGGCGAAGTCGAGTCCTCGGGTCGCACGTTTTGGAGTCCTGGAGTCACCCTCTCTGGTCTAAGGCACACCGAACAGTGGAGAGCCGGGCCTCGCGCGTCTCGGTACCTTCTTTTTTCGCGCCGATCTCTTGCTCATTCCCTCGATGATAGGGTCGATGGCGGGGGCCCTAAGGTCTCCCCCCGCCTCCCCCTTTAGCTGAGGTATTCTCACGCCGGTAACGTATCGCTGTTTGAGAGGATTTTCCTCCGGGTTTCTTCCCGCGGCATCTCTCCTTCGGGAACAAGCGGGAGGCTGGCCGGGCTCCCCGTAGTCCCCCTTCAGGATCGGCCCTGTGGTTAAATTGGCTCCCGGAGTCCTCTTGGTATCTATAATGTTTTCAACGTTTAAATTCTGCGCGAGATATATCAAAGTAAATTACGGATACTTGATACTTAACTGCGCGAGGTCCCGCGCTCTCTCTCTCTCCTACGCTCGCTCCCTCCTTCTTTCGCGCTGCGGTATTCCGGCATCCTCCTTCTCTCTCTTGCTGCGGCACTCCGGCATCCTCCCTCTCTCTCTTGCTTCACATGTCTCTCTCCGGCCGCTTCTCTCGAGCCGTCCTTGTCGCTCTACCTACAAATCGTGTCGCACGCGCATCGACAGGCCGATGCTGCGTGCAACGGCGATTCTCGCAAGAAATACGGTAAAACGGAATACGGAAAAACTACGGATCGCACCCTCCCCGAAGTGAGGGGCGCTCCAGATCTCCGCGGCCTACCCGATCGGGCTTTTCGCCCTTGTGACGGCGCTCCAAAAGCGTCACGTCACAATATATAGTAAGATTAGTATTACAAAAAGTATTCAAGTGATTTGTCATTTTTTGTGACAGAAGTTATGGTCTGCGAAAAATGCTTCAAAGTGTTTAATTAATCAATCAAAATATAAATGAGTAAAAATTTCTTTATTCTGATACATGTTTTAAAGAATCTGCAATGTCTCGCTGATTGCTATTAGAATTTTAAGATAAATGTTGCGACCGTCTCTCCGTACTCTCTCGCCAAGAGATAGAGTGAGAGAGAGACTGCTGCGCAACTTCGTCGTGCCGCTCTCCGTTCTCTCAATCGTTACTCGGTATCGAATATTGGGCGCCAGGTACGGTCAGGCCACACCACTCATTAATATTGCGACAACTAATTAGCGGACACGACGGCTCAGCCTTGGAAGCTCGGTATCAACAGGGGGTAGAGTGTCCGGGTTCTTTCCGCAAGAAGAGTCGGAATCGCAGTCTCGGAGAGAGAGAGGAAATATCAACATAAACTACAATCGAATATAAGATAAAAGAACAATTGTATATTTCCAGTTAGTGGTGTGTAGAAACAAGGCGTTTATATAATATAATCGTCGAGCTTGGAGGAGGTCGCTGGGTTTTTTTTAAGTATCTAATTATCGTTACTCTCCTCTTTTCGTGGTCCGCTCGGAATCGTGAACGCCATACATTAATCCAGCGAAATTTATTCTCAAAGCTCGGTAATAAATGACTCGATACAATGTTACAATAACAATACGATAATAAAGTCACTGTCGACTCGTTTTCGGTGCCCCTCGGAGAGGCGAAGAAGGCCAAGAGATGCTTAAATACGTAATTACGCGGAAATCGACGCGAGTTCCGTGCGTCTCCCAACAGATTCTCGGTATTCTCTACAATAAATTACAACAAGCCTAAAGGCTCGGTATCGCGACAAGATTCTAATAGCACACGGGTCTCGGCCGAATCCGCGCTTACCGGAAGATCGAGGAGGTGGCCTTACAATATTGCGTCGTAGTCGTCGCGGGATGCGGGTCGTTGTCTCCTCGTATACTCAGAACACCGGCTCGCCGAACAGTGGATTCGCCTCGGGCCGGCAGGACCTCGAGAGGTACGCTGGGGGAGGGGGAGACACTGCGCCACCCCAGCCCGGTTGCCAAGTTTCGCGGCAGCGTTGCGCCCCGCGCCAAGCCCGGAATCGATTCTCATATCGATCTCCGTCTGTCGCGGCTGGTCGCGGACTTCCTGCTGCCAAGTTCAAACGCCAGCCCTCGGGAGTGACGACGTCACAGGTCCGTTCTTGGCGGCCCCATCCACACCTTGTACGGCTGCATGAGGGTGTTCGTAACAGCCTTGCTCCGCTGGGGGAGATCGTCCCGGGGTGATCGGTCCCGGACGATCTCCGCGTTCCCTTCGACGTGTGGCGGCGGGCCCCTCAGGGGTGATCATCCTTGTGGAGGGATGCAGGCGCCTTTCCATCTTTGTTCCGGACTGCTTATGTTCGTCTACCCGGGGCTGTAAGGATTTCACTCGCAGTATCTCATTATTATACACTCGGTACCGCGTATACTTGATTTCTCTTTACTACTTACCGAGCCGGTCGCTTAGTCTCCGTTTCTCTCTTTCCGGGGTCGTCTCTCCTCTGTTCGTCTGGGTTCTCTTCTCTTTAAAACAATATAAGCTCTCTTGGCCCACCACCTCGACTCCCGCTACCGAGTAAGGGCGAGCCAGCGAAAAGGTCGCTGCTCACCCGCACGATACGTAAAATTCAGAACGCTCTCCGACGCTTCCCGGCCGGACACGTCCGCCCTTGTGACGGGCTCCAAAAGACCACGTCACAATGTTTAAAGCGCATTATTTTCATTATAAATTTTTTTATAAAGAAGGTTCAAATATAATTTTATGATTCTTTAATTACAACTTATTTTGACTTCATCAATTCACTCTCTAAAGATAGAATGCGACTTCTGATTTATCCTGTATATACACATTTTGTTACTGATCATTATTTTTAAGGACGTTTTGTAGTCAAAGAGCCAAAGGGCTACAATACAAAAACAGCGCTAAGTATTTTTTGTACATCACATTTTTTTTACTTTTATTTTTTAATTTAAATTTAAAATTTTTATTTAATTTTAAATTTTTTAATTTTCTAAATTTAATTTTTTGTGCCTTATATTACCTTTTTTGAATATGCGTTTAAATATATTTGAATTAAATAATTTATTTTATTATATATATATCTATTTATCTAAATATTTTATAAAAATATATAATAACTTTACAATGTATATACATTCCAGTTTAAATTAATTACATAATTATTCATGTTATTTAAATTTAAAAATATGTAACGGCGTGGCTGTTACTAACGCCTCGCGGGCCGATCACCTGCCCGCCTACTTGAGGCTATGGCGCCTAAGGCGCCCCTAAACGCAAAACACAAAGCGATACACGGGTCACCCTACCCCAGGGGCGCCCCACTACAACCCCCAGAGGCGCCCCACTACGACGCCGGCGCGTTACCCCCTACCACAGCCTCGATGCAGAGTGGGGGAACCGCCGGCAGGGTATATAAGCCGGCTCGACGGATGAGCCGGCACCAGTCCTGTTCCGGACCTCCTAGCCAGGCAACGGACTTCTCGTTGTTACGCCGGGTTTCTCGGTTTCTGGCCTCCTACCTTTAGTATCGGGCAACGGGTTTCTCGTTGTTACGCCGGGTTTCCCGGTTTCCGGTCTCTTCCTGCTATACACCGGGTGACGGGTTTCTCGTCATTACGCCGGGTTTCCCGGTTTCCGGTCTCTTCCTGCTACACGCCGGGCAACGGGTTTCTCGTTGTTACGCCGGGTTTCCCGGTTTCCGGTCTCTTCCTGCTATACACCGGGTGACGGGTTTCTCGTCATTACGCCGGGTTTCCCGGTTTCCGGTCTCTTCCTGTTACACGCCGGGCGATGGGCTTCTCGTCGTTACGCCGGGCTTCCCGGTTTCCGGACACCGATATAGGCTATATGCCTCAGTACGTTCGATCTCCAGATTTCGCATACCGGGTGACCTGTAAGTCCTTTCCGGACACCGCTACAGGCTATACGCCTCCGTACACCGTATCTCTAAGTTATACCGGGTAATTTGTAAGTCTTTTCCGGACACCGCTACAGGCTATACGCCTCCGTATTTTGTTTATACCGGGTAGTCAATAAGTTTCTCTATTCAGGCTTTATGCCAACGAACATTTTGTTTATTTGTTTCTTTTTGAATAAACCAAAGCATTGTTAATAAGGAATAAGCGAGTCTGAATCTCCCCCTTCCTCCCGAATCCTGGAACCGGCGAGCCGATCCGCGGCGGGAAAGGTGAACCGTTACAGATAAATATATATATATATATATATTTTACTGAATTTATTTTGTTATATATATTATATTATAAACGTTTTAAAATAAAGCAATAATTATACATTTGTATCATTATAGGAAATTTATCTAAATATTATATAGTTGTCACTTACTTAGTGCAACTTTTTGATGCTAATAGATAGATAGATAGATAGATAAACTTTATTGATTCCCCGTAGGGTTACAATTTAAAAAACAAACACAACATAAAACAAAAAACGCTTATATTATCCTCTTAATCTAACTTAACCTACTTAACCTAAACGCTTCTAAGGGGTTGGAGCTTCTACTTCGGGTCGCTCTTATGGCCTTCTCCCCTTAGCTTCCGCTCAACCCCCCAGTACACACACACACATCTCGCCGCGCGGGACTTCCGTTTCCTATTGCTTTCCACTCTTTACATTTCTTCTCCCTTTCTTATTCTCTCATTCCATTCCCCCTATTCTTTTCTCCTTCCCTCTCTCTCTCTTCCTCAATCCCTATCATCCATCCTTCTCCCTCTCCTCCCTCTCCTAAAATTTCTTTGACTACCTCCTGCCAGCTCCTCTCCCTTTCTCTACTTATTCTGCATCTTTCCCATGTATGCTCCCATGATTCCTCCTCTCCTCCACATAACCTGCATTTTCTCTTTTCCTCCTCCTCCCAGTACCTACTTTCTAACATCTCATTTCCCAACCTAAACCTCGCCACCCTCCTCCACCTACTCTCCCCCCAACCTTTTTTCAAATATTCCGGAATTCCTACTACTCTAATCTCCTTATACCATTTATTATATTCCGACTTTTTCATTCTTTCTTCCCTTCTTTTCCTCTGTTCCTCCCAATCCTTCTTCAACAATTCTCCGAACCATCCCTCTTCCTCCTCTCTCCTCTTTTCTACCTCTTCTATCTTCTTCCCTCTTTTCCTAAAGTATTCTTCCCTTTCCTTTTCCCATTCTGAGCCCACCTTCCCTTCCTTCGCCCTTTCTCTCATTTCTTCCCAGCATTCTCTTGCCAGCTCACTTCCTCTTCCTTTCTCCATTCTTTTCTCAAAGCTCCATGCTCTCTTCCCCGCTCTTGTTCTCAGCTTTTCTCTTTTCAGTTCCTCTCTCACCATGTATCCTGGCGTCCTCCTATCCACCCCTAGTGTCCATCTCAGGTACCTTTCCTCTAATCTTTCCATCCCCTCTCTCTCCTTCCACCCCCATATTTCCACCCCATAGCTCATCACTGTCCACACCAGTTTATCGAACAACCACATCCTTCTTCCCCAGTCCTTTCCGAATCTTCTTTTCCTCTATCCCCCACACCTGTCCCATAATCGACGCCGCTTTCCTCAACCTTTCCCTCACCTGTCCTTCTTGTCCTCCGTTCCTTTGTAGTCTATACCCCAAATACGTGAATTCCTTCACTTCCTCCATTCTCTCCCCTTTCCATCTCCACTCCCTTTTTTTCCACCTCCCTCCTTTTCTCCTAAATCTCATCACTTTCGATTTCTTCGCATTTAGTTCCAACCTTTTTTGATCTAAATATTCTTCCAGTCTCTCTAACATGCTCCTTAGTTCCTCCTCCTCCTCTACTAGCAACACCATATCGTCTGCGTATGCCAGTGTGTAAATTCTTCTCTCCCCTAATCTCATTCCTCCCCTTTTCACCTTCCCCATCTTTTCCTCTAAGTCCGCTATCAAGATATTGAATAGCAGCGGACTCAGAGGACATCCCTGTCTTACCCCTTTCTCTATCCAAAACTTCTCTCCTATTTCTTCTCCTATCTTTATTCTGCATACCGTTTCCCTCATCACTTCCTCCACCCTTTTTCTCAATCCCTTCCTTATTCCGCTCTCCTCCATCGCCTCCATTACTTTCTCCCTGTCCACCGAGTCAAACGCTGCCTTCAAATCTACGAATAATGCTGTCATCCTTCCCCCTTTCTTTTCTAGTTGTCTATTAATCAAATAGTTCATCACATAGATGTTGTCCATTGTCCCCATTCCTCTCCTAAATCCCATCTGGTTCTCTTTTATAATTCTTTTCTCCTCCACCTCTTTCCTCAATCTTTCTGTTAATATCATTGTATATACTTTATACAGTGTCGGCATCAGCGTTATTCCCCTATAATCCTCAACCACCTTTCCCTCTCCTTTCTTCTTTATCGGGACTATCACCCCCTCCTTCCATCTCTCCGGCCATCCTTCCCCTTTCCATACTCTGTTACAAAAATCCAGTGCCCAATTTTCCATATTCCCTCCTCCATATTTCCATACCTCATTTGGAATCTCATCTATCCCCGATGCTTTTCCTTTCTTCAGCTTCTTTATTGCCTCTATCAATTCTGTCCTGCTTATCTCCTCTTCCTCCTCCTCTTCCTCTCTATCTCCTCTGTCCTTTCTTTCCTCTCTTACTCTCCTCTCCTCCACTCCTCCTAGCAACTTCATGAAATAATCTCTCCACTCTCTCATCTCAATTTCCTCGTTAATTCCCTTCTCTCTCCCTCTCTCCTTGTTAACTATTTCCCATACTTCCGCTTCTTTTTTTGCCCCCGCTGCTCTCCTTTCCCATTTCTCGTTTTCTTCTTTTTTCTTCCTCTCACATAACCTCCTGTATTCTCCTTTTTTCCTCCTGTATTCTTCTCCCTCTCCTCCTTCCCTTCTCCACCTCCTCAGCTCCTTTCTTACTTTCCTTTTTCTTTCTCCACATTCCTCATCCCACCATCCCCTTTCTCTCCTTCTTCATCTTCCTCTCTTCCTCTTCTGTTACCTTTCATTGCTTCCTTTACCCTCTCCTTCATTTTTTTCCACTCACCCTCTATCTCTTCTTCTCCTCCTTCTAGTTCTCCTACCTTCTCCTTGAACCTCCTGCACCTTTCTTCATTCCAAGTTCCTCCTCTTCTCCCTCCTCGATTCTTTCTCCTCTCCTCTCTCTGTTTCCCTTTTATCTCCACCTCCACTGGCTGATGATCTGAATCTACTTTATCTTTTACTCTTAACTTTTTTACCTTTTCTCTACTATCCTCGTCTCCCAATACGTAATCTATTACTGTGTTCCCTCTCCCTCCCGTAAATGTCCATTCTCCCTCCTCGTCTCCTTCTGTGTTCCCATTCAATATGCTCCATCCTCTTTCTCCCAAGAATTCTAACAGTTTTCTTCCCTCTGCGTTGATTACTCTGTCCTTTGACTTCCTTTTACTTTCCCCTAACCCCTCCTCTTCTACATTTTCTTCTTCTCTCACTCTTCCTCCTTCCTCTCCGGTTCTTGCATTAAAATCCCCTCCTATTATCGTGTATACCTCATTCTGTTTCTCCTCTGTCCACTGCTCCATTTCTTTACATGCCTTCTCTATTCCTTGCCCTGCATATATTCCTATCACCCTCCATCTTTCTCCCCCCACCTTTACTCTTCCTATCGCAAAGCCTTCCTTTTCCATTTCCATCTCCTCTCCTTTCTCTGCTATCTCCTTTCTCATCCCCATAATCATGCCCCCTATCGCTCTTCCCCTCTCATTCTTTCTGCTAGCTCCTTGTACTCCCCATATGTATCCTTTCGGCAACATTCTTCTGACCTTCTTCCAACTCTTCTCTTCCATCCATGTTTCTGTCAACACTATCACCTCCCATTCCTCTAATCCTTTCCAAAAGTCCTTATCCTTGTTCCCTACTCCCGCCACATTCCAGAATCCTATCTTCCATCCTTCTTCATCTGTCCCCTTCTTCCTTTCCTCCTTCTCTATCTCTTCAGGTCTTCTTTCCTTCCTCTCCTCTTCCCCCGTTACTTCTTCTCTTATGTTTCCTCTCTCGTCCTTCAGTACCTCTTTTACCTCATCCCATCTCCACCATTTTTCTCCTATTTTTATCCTGCCGTTGTTTATCCATGTCCTCTCTCCTCTTCTCTCTTCTCTCCATGCTATTTCTCCCAACTTCCTTCTTACCTCCCTTTCTTTCCATGTTAGGTCCATACCTATCTTTTCTTTTCTGCCTCTCAATTTCTTCTTTTTCTCCATCACCTCCCATTTCTGCTCTTCCTTCTCTAATTCTATTACCACCATCTCTCTGTCTTTCTCTCTATTTTCTCCTATCCTTCTTATTTTCACTATTTTCGCTTTCGCCCCAATCTCCTCCATTAACTTCTCTGCTCCCTCCCTTCTTTTCCCCTCCTTGACCTCCAGATTTCTTATCACTATGTTTTTCTTTTTTTCCTCCTTTTCTAGTAACTCCCATTTCCTTTCCATCTCCCTACTCTTTTTTGCATTTCAGCCCCCCGTAAACTCTTCCTTTTCTCTCTCTCTTCCCCCCCCTTCATTTATTCTCCTCTCTAATCCTTCTATCCTCCTCTTCATACTTTCCATGTTCTCTCTCCTTTCTTCCTTCTCTTCTTTCCATTTTTCAATCTGTTCCTTGTAATCTCTTCTTAACTCCTCCATCTCTTCTCTTATCTTCTCTCCCTGCTCCTTCATTTCTTCTCTCATCTCCCTCATCTCCTGCCACATCTCTTGCAGCATTTTTTTAATTTCCCTCTCTCTCTCCTTCCTCTCCACCCTCCTTCTCTGGAGATCTCGTTATTTTGTTACTTTTTTTAAATATCTCCGCTCCCTCTTCTCCATTTTTTCCTTCTAACTCTCTTTTTTTTCTCTTCAATAATTCTTCTATGTTTCCTAAGCTTCCACTTCTTTCCTTTCCCTTAATTCCTTCCTTCTTTCCGCTCATTCTGTTATCTACACTCTTATATTCTTTTCCTAACCACTTTCCTCTCTATATTCTCTTTTTCCCTTGTTTTCCTTCTATCTAATTATTTGCCCCTCTGTGTTTTCACTACTCCTTGTTTCTTACTTTCTTTATTCCCTAGAAGTTCCCTAGAGATTCCCTAGCGCTTACTCTCCTTTCTCTCCTTACTCTGTTTCCTCTCTATACTTTCTTCACTCCCTGCCTACTGTCAGCTGTCATCCAGCCACCTATTTCTCTCTTTCTTACCTCTTTCTTCTATCTATTTTCTCCTCAACTATCCTCACACCCTTTCACTACTCCTCTGCTACCTTCCCACACTATCCTCTCCTTTCTCACCTGTACTCTATATTCTCTAACCCTCTTCAATTACTCACACTCACAATCCACGTGTACACGCGTTTGCACCGGAAACGGAAGTTTTTCTTTTTTGATGCTAATATTTTAACCTTTTTTTTCGTATTATTAATATAATTATTTAGCGCAATTTTTTGATTTCACTACTTTTTGATGCTAATATTTTAATTTTTTTCTAGTATTATTAACAAAAATAAAATATAATTTATAAATATAATTTTTGAGAAAATATTTTTGATGGTAATTAGTTTTTGCAAAGAATTATTTTTCCTATAAACATAATTTTTGAGAAGATAATATTTTTTATTATTATAAAACTATTTTTGCTGGGGCGAAAGATATAACTTAGCGCTTTTTTTTACATCTGTGATGTCTTTTTTAGTGGAATTTCACATATTTTTGCAAAGATCATTAAATAAAATGCATTAAATAAATGTATATGCTTTTTTATTTACAATATTGATGTAAATATATAAAAAAATAATATTAATAATAATAGTAGTATTAGTAGAAAATTAGAGCCCCTCTAATTTTCGGCGGTTCACGTGGTCGGATCGCTGAATTATTGTTCCGACTCGCGGTGGCCGAGCCGGTGGAGGCCACACCGACGGTTCGGATCCGTGGGTAGAGGTTGACGGCTGGTCAACCTCGGCCAGGATTTTCTCGATCTTGCGCAGTACGTCGGCTGTCATTTGCCATTTCGATAACGACTGACGTGTCTTTGCCCGGACTGACGGTTAGAAGTCATCCGTGTTTTCAGCGGCGGGGTCGTATGTGTTTTCTTCCTCGGTATCGGTATTGTCCTGTTCCCTTCCTTCGTCGATTTTGTTGTCGGTGCGAATCTCCTTGTTTTCGTTGTCTCCTTCGTTTCGGTCAGTCCCGTTGGCCGGTTTCAAATTTTGTACGTGTACACGTCGGTACCATTTCCCCCGGCGACTGCGCAAGTTCATGATTACCGGGGAAATGATTCGCCGCACCTCGAGCGGGCCGATGAATTTTGGCGCGAGTTTTCGCGTTAAATCTTTGTACCCGGTTTGACAGCGGGTGGTCGCGCTTCCACATCCATTCTCCAATTTTTGGTTGCCAGGGGCGTCTTCGCATATTGTAATATTTTTCCTGTCTCTGGAACGCCCGAGCTAAGTTAATGCAAACAAGCTCGTACGCCGCTTTTAAACTAGCTTTTACGCGGTCTGGGCTGGTTGTTGGTTGTCTTGGCGGGGCAGCAGGTAGTGGTACGTGGAGTTTCCGGCCATGATTGAGAAAGGCCGGTGTGTAGCCGGTGGTGTCGTGGACAGCGGTGTTGTATGCGAACTGGAGAGACGTTAGGTTTTCGTCCCATGTGCGATGATCCTGGTCGACGTACTGGCTTATCATTGTCTTTAGCGTTCGATTCTCTCTCTCGGTCGGATTGCAATGTGGCGCGTACGCCGGCGTGGTCCGGTGCTTGATGTTAAACGCGGCCAATCTCTCGGTAAATTCTCGCGACGTGAACTGCGTGCCGTTATCGGATAGTATCGATTCCGGGCAGCCATGTCGGAGGATCACACGCTCGTCTTTGTGACGGCGTGGGCGGTGGCCGCTCAAAGGGGCGCTATTTCTGCCCACTTTGAAAATCGGTCCTGTGCCACGAGGAGCCAAGTGTGCCCTTGACGGGATCGGGGAGTGGTCCGACTAGGTCGATGGTTGCTTGTTCCCCTGGGCGTTCCACGGCGTGGCGTGTAGCATGCCGGTCGGGGCCTTTGGGCGATCCTTATGGGCTTGGCAATTCGTACAGTTTCGTACGTATGTCGCGATTTCTCGGAACATTCCGGGCCAGTAATATTTTTCTGCTACTCGGGCAATCGTTTTCGCAATGCCCAAGTGTCCGGCCGTCGGGGCGTCATGATGACGTCGCAGGATTTCCCGGCGTTGTTCCTTCGACACACACTTCTTCCATTACGTGTCGGCGGGGTTGTCCTTAAAATTGAGGCTGTGCAGAACGTGGTGCCAGAGTCGCTGGTCCTCGATTCAGTAATCTGGGCGGGTATCGGGGTCACGGGAGACGGCATCATACGTGCGACGATACCACGAGCAACGGGGCTGGCCAACGGCGCAGGTAACCGGGTGTCGCGACAGGGCATCGGCGACGCGATTCAGAGTTCCGTGCCGGTATTTCATTTCGAAATCATACTGTTGTAATTCGAATAGCCACCGAGCTAATTGGCCGGACAGCATTTCTAAACGTTGCAGCCACTTAAGGGACTGATGGTCAGTAATAACTGTAAACGCGTATCCTTCTAAGTAGTTTTTCATGCGACGGATTCCCCATACGACGGCTAGGCACTCTAATTCGGTCGCACTATAATTCCGCTCGGCCGCGTTCAGGGTACGACTCGCATAGGCGATCACGCGTTCTCCCTCTTCGAAGTGCTGGCGTCAGTTTGTAAAACGAAGCGGCGCGTAAAGTCTGGACAGAAGGTGCCGTGACCAGGGTGCGTTTAAGTGCACGAAATGCAGCCTCCGCGTCGGGTCCCCAGGCCCATCGCGCGTTTTTGCGGGTAAGCCGGGTCAGAGGGGCGGCGATAGCGGAGAAGTCCGCAATGAACCGGCGATATCAGGACGCCATCCCCAGGAATTGTCGGACTTGCTTGAAGTTCGTGGGCGTGGGCCATTCGGCGACGGCCTTAACCTTTTCGGGATCGGTTCGTATTCCTCTGTGGTCGATCACGTGACCGAGATATTTAAGCTCGCTTACGCAAAAGCGGCATTTCAACGCGTTCAGCTGAAGCTTTGCGTCGCGTAACCTACGGAACACTTCGGCTAGCAGGCTCAGGTGTTCCGAGAACGTGCGGCTAATGACGATGATATCGTCTAGATACACGAATACGTGCGGCTCTAGCGCTGGTCCGATGACGGAGTCTAATAGTCGCTGGAATGTGGCCGGCGCGGAGTGCAATCCGAACGGCATGACGGTAAATTGGTATAGACTTTGTCCCGGAATAGTGAAGGCGGTGATCGGGCGGCTGTCCAACGCGAGGGGGACCTGCCAGTAACCATTCTTGAGATCTAGAGTCGACAGGTATTTTGCCCCTCGTAGCTTATCCAAGGTGGCGGTCACCTGGGGTAGCGGGTACGCATCTTTTTCTGTTACGTCGTTGACTTTCCGGAAGTCTATACAGAACCGGAATTTTCCGTCGCGTTTCTTTACTACTACGACCGGCAAGCTTCATGCGCTTCGTGATGGTTCGATTACGCCCGCTGTCTCCATTTTCTCGACTTCCCGGTCGATCACCGCCTGCATGGCGGGATTTCGCGGCCGATAGCGTTGTTTGATCGGGATCGCGTTTTTCAAGCGTATCGTGTGTTGCACGAGATCGGTGGGTCCGCGTACGGATTCGAACTCTTCTAGTTCGCTTTTTAGAAATTTTCGTAATTGTTGCGCTTCCGCGGACGTTTGAATCGCCAGTCCCCCGGTACCGTTGTCTTTCCTGGCGATCGTCGGCCACGCGCGCGGACGAGGAGGCGGTATGGAGACCCCTAACCGGCTCTATAGATCGGCCCCGATAAGGACTTCACTATCTAGCGCAAGGGAGTACTAAAAACTCGTGGTAGTACGTGCGGTTCGCTATGCGAAAATTTACGGCTATTGTTCCCGGCGTGTCGGCCGACGTGCCGTCGGCCATCTGTATTTGTCCCCCGTGGGTTTTGATCGCGTGTCCTTGCTGCGACAGACGGTCCGCGGTTAGGCCGTTGACGAAGGACACTTCCGACCCTGTGTCCAGGAGCGCCAAAAAACGCTGTCCTTGAATTTGGACAAAGATGTGCGGCCGCGGCGTGTATTTTATGCGGAGCTCGGGACGGTGGATTCGCCCGCGGCGGTCCCGGCTTGGCCTGCGTTTCCCGCCGGCGGGTGGCACTCCTTTGTGAGTACCCCGTCTTTTCCGCATTGTGAGCAAAATTTCCGTGGGGGCCGTTTGCAATCGAACCGAGTGTGCCCCCTTTGCTTGCAACGCCAGCAGCATTCCGTCTTATTATACATGGCGGCGATATTCGGTTTCGGTAAGTCTTCTTTCCGGCAGGCGCGACGTTGCTGTTCGATTTTTTCAAATTCCGCGGCGCGCATTTGTAATTCGCTTAGGTTCCTGACGTCGTCGTAACACACGTAGAGCTTATACTCCGGATTCATGTTCTCGTACAGGCGGTCTAATTGCTCAGCGCGTGAATAGCCCTCTGCGCGTCTCATGGTTAGGATATCGGTTGCGTATTTTGCAAACTTTTCTGTTTTTTTCTGCCGACGGTCAGCGATTTCGCGGCGAAGGGCGGCCTCGTATCGACGCGGCAAGAATTGCATCCGGAACGCACAGTCGAAATCCCCCCACCCGCACCAATCGAGTCGGTTATTACGGTACCATAAAAGGGGTTCCCCTTTTAGTAATTTTGGCAGTCCCTTAAGGAGTTGGTACTCCGTAACCCCATAGACGTCGCGTAACTCCTCGATGCGTTCCAGGAACGCGAGGGGGTCTTTTCCGTTGAAATGACACCCCCACTTTCGAATTTGATTCATTGTCCGGGCGTCGTCGGGAGGTGTCGGGGGTCGGGGGGGTTGGGGTGCGGTCCCGGGGGCCCCGTCTGCGGGGTCGGCTGCATCTCGTGTGAGGGACGGTCCTGCGATGGATGCGTCCATGGTGTTTTTTACGCGGCGGCGCAACTCGTCTAGCGTACCGGTCGTGTCGAGTCTGGCTTTCGCGGCAAATATTATTAGTTGTTCTTTCGTTAACGAATGCACTCACGCTTTCATTAGGTGCGGTCGCTCGCTTCTTGGATTTAGTGACGGTCGGTCCCTGTTCGGGACCGCTTATAACGGACCGCTTTCTCGGTGCGGCCGGACCGCTCAATCAGGATCGACAAGGTTCGAGAAAGGGGTTAGATGCAAGAAGCATGCGACTGGGTGTAGGTTTTAACAACGTGTTTATTCTGTGTAATATTTACAAGTGTGTGCGTGCGTGCGTGCGTGCGTGCGTGTGTGTGTGTGTGTAGATGGATTCGCCGAGTGCATGTATCGTTGTGTGTATGGCGGCGTGTATGATTCTATAAAGGTATGACGTGTGTATTTTGTGCATTAAATGAGTGCATGTCGGTGTGTTTCGGCGCGGGTCCTGTGGACGATATTTCTGTCTCTCTCGGCGTCGGAGTTCGCTATCGGTACTGCAACAGATGCATTGGTTACAAATGAACACGCGGGTAACGCACGGTCAAAATGTTATCGCTATTATTCCGCGTCTCGATCGTGGCTCGAGACTTTAATTGCACGGCCCTTTAAATTCTCGTAGTCGTGTTTACGTTTGTTGTCGGCACGGCGCGGTCCGGGGCGCGAGGTGGTCTCGCGGTGTTATTGTCGCGGCTTTCTCTCTCTCTCGCGCGCGGCCGGGTGAGAGAGTTGCCGCGCGGGTTTTCCTTTTTCGAAAAGTATGTCTGTTTCGGAGTAACCGCGTTGAGGAAATTCTGTTATGTATTTGGTTTAGAATAATCGATCGGCCGCGGGAGCTCCCGACAGAGGCGGAGAACGCCCAACCTTCTGGTGTTTTTTGACCGATTGTGTTGGAGGATAATGTCAAGAGCGGTTTTGGTCAGGAATCGCTCGGAGCGGCTAGCAAGTGGGAACGCACCCACACGAAACAGGGCACCCTCGATCTCTTTTCTCTAGCTTGTATTTTGCGTTTTCCGGAGCGGTAGTCATCTTCAAGACGCAATTTTCCGTTTCTTGTCGGGTTCGTTCGGTATCTTTTTAAATTATTATTCCGGGTTGTGGAGAAAAGGATTGTTTGACTGTCTTTTCCCCGCTTTATTTATCGTCGGCGCGTGTTGTATCGTTACAAATTATACTTAGGAGACATACTTATGCGTTGCTACCTTAATCGTAGTAAACAAAGTGAATTTGAATCAAAATGTAATGCCCGCCACCTTTTAAAAATGAAATAGTACAACATACGTACGACTATGTCTAGTGTGAATCAAACTCAACAATTTTTTTTTTTTTTAAGTCAGGAAATTTGCCTAAACCAAACTTCGCCATCCTGACCCCTGAGGGAAGGTCAGGAGGCTTCGTGGTGGATTCCCGCCCGTAGTATCCCGAGGGACTATCGGGCGGGGGACCGACCTAAAACGTGACTGAAGCCCCTGGTCGTATGGGTATTGTCCACCGCGGAACCGCTCACGCATTACTTCACGGTGGACACCCGACCGGCGTCCTTTAGGAAGGACACATCCCCCAAGAGGATACTACAGGTATCCTCCCGGAGAGGACATTCCCTTGCCCAATTAAGGGCATCGGAGGAAGCCGGGCTACTAGCTCTCCCCGGACTTCCCAGGGTCGACGTGCAATGGGATCAGGGCCCCCACCCTTCTCCCAGCCGAACCCAGAAAGTGAGACGGCCGCAGCCGCCCACCCCACACTTAAACGTCACAGGACGTCACCAACTACGTGGACAGACATGTACACATCCACAACAGAAACCAAATAAGGGCCACAGGCCCAACCATCTAATGGCCAACGGAGAGGCACAATGGCCGACCACAATGAAGGTGGGAGGGTTGTTACTCCCACCTATAAACGAAAGACAAACAAAACTAAGACTACATGAACTTGGCACGGGCGAAGAGGCCGCGGAGTCACCTTTCGGCAACCTCTCCGACACTCAATCACCCATTGCCGCTACCTACTACATATAAACATAAACTTGGCGGAGCAGGGAGACCACGGAGTCGCCTTTCGGCAACCTCCCCGGAACCCCCCGCATCCACCGCTACGCATTACGACCATTGGACGAAACAACACTAAGCATCGAGGGCAGAGCTGCAGCCCGGCACAGGGGAACCACCTCTCGGCGACTTCCCCCGGCGCAGGCTGCAATCCACCCTCACCCATTCCGGGCTTTCGGGCCCCACATCAGGGCACCCCGGAGCCCTTACGCGCTCAGCAAGCGCGCCCTCACGATGCCTCTCGGGAGGCACACGTACGCGAGCGCAAGCCGCCGACCCGACTCGATGCCCGGCGGGCTTCCCTCTCGACGCGCACGAATGGCAGCGGGGCGGCGCCACGCAACTGGCTGCCCTATGCCCCGAACCACCACACCTGTAACAAAGGCCGCCGCGGTCCATCTCAGCACCACAACAATTGGCCGTATGGCCAAAGTCGTGGCATCGATAGCACTGAAGGGGGCGACGAGCCAGATGAATAACATCCAGCATCGCCCAGCCCCCCCCAATCGACAACCTCCTAGCTGCCACAAGCTTTCGCGCTACTCCGGCGGGGCAGCGCATCCACATTGTCCCCACGCACGACCTTGGGAACAACCGAATCTCCCCAGACCTGAGATCCTCCACCCCGCAACCCCCAACTAGGGCGGCTACCTCCAGAATCTCAGATTTCCTAACGGAAAACATCGGGCCCCTCAGTTGAATGTCCTCCATCCGGGAAGGACGACCCACTCTAACCCCCTTTGTGGAGGGGAGCACTTCTTTAAGCCTTGAGGCGAGTGCATCCGCCTTTAAGGCTGAGTCATGTCCCGGAAGCGTCAGCAAAATGCTGCCCGTAGCTCCTCTGCGCATGCGCATGGAGCTAATCTCCATTTCCTTAATGTCGATTTTGGACTTAGCCTCCGACAAAACCGAGGCATAAGTCCTTTCTCGATCCTCCTTTTTCCCCCCAACCGTCAGCGAGATTACCGACGAGGAAGAAGGGGGAGAAATACGGCTCCTCTTCAACTTTCTTCTCCCGGAAGAAAGGGAGACCTGAGTCCCTTTTCCCTCTGTAGAGGGGGCACCCAAGGATAGGCCCTCCACCTTCGCTTTTTTCCGTCCTCCTCCGCGACCACGACGACGTCTACCTTTTTTGGCCGCCCCATGAACAAAGGCATCCGCCAAAACCTCCGCCGAGGCGGAGGCGACAGAGCCCCCAGGCAAGGGGCAGACCCCAGGCGCACTAGCGCCACCACTACTCCTCACGTGCGGCTCACGCATGGGAACCACCTCCCCCACAGAGGAGGAGGCCCCAGCCCGCCCCGCAAGTTCCGCCCTAACGGCAGCCCTAACAGCGACCGACATGTCGTCCCTCAAGTCGCCGAAGCGACGGTCAAGAAGGGACGCCAAGTCGGACTCCATAATTGGGCGATCTTCGACCATAGGAGCCGTCAAAATCGCCATCGCACTCTGCGGAGACCCCTCCGAAGAAGATGGCAGTGGTCTCTTTCCCGCCTTCTTTTTCCCATACAGGAAGTCATCAAATTCCGGGAGAGCCGAGCGCATGAAGCTAAGCTCCCCGGACAAGCGATCAACCTCCCTTTCCAGAGCCGAAATCTGAACCCTAAGGCCCTGGTTTTCGCTTCTCAGCGCATCCGTTTTTGGATCGACAGTGGATGTGCGGCTAACGACCTCGTTAATAACGCCACCCAGCTTCCTCGAGGAGGCTCGGAGCGTCTCGGCCATGCACTCCACAAGGCCCGGCTGCCCAGCCACCCTCTCCACTTGTGTGACGAAGGTCTCCCCTAATCGCCGAAGCTCCAGAGTAGTTATACTCTGGAGCTCTTTAGCGAACACCGCATCTGTGAGGGCATTCTCCGAACCCACAGCAGAAAGGGCTGGACCAAAAGAAGGGTCCAACACCCTTCGCGCATACTCGAGCCTTAATGCCTCTCTTTCGGCGGCATTAAGGCGCTCCCTCTCCTGGGCGAGATTCGAGTAATCACCCGTTTTTATTGGTCGCCCTCTCTTACGCGTGGCAGACTTACCTTGCGCTGTTTTTCGTGGATACTGCTTCCTGCCAGTGATTAGCCGCATGTCGTCCGGAACCCACGAATCATCTCTATCCCGTCTGCCCACCTTGGCTTCGGGGGAGCTCGGAGACGAGACCGTAACGAAGGACGGTTCACCGATCTCTATCTCCTCATCACTATCCCCCCTCAACTTTTCAGGAGAGGGGAGGAGCTGCGAAGAGTCACTCAGCGACTCATCCGAACCACACTCCACAGAATCCGTATCGCTAAGCTCAACGGAGTCATACTGCCCCACACACTCGTGTTGGCAGCAAAACTCCGTGGCTCCACGCGAGCACTTCCTTAAAAAGTTCCGCGCATATCTCGCGAGCGTCGCGTAGATGCCCAGACGATGTCGGAATGCGCGCACCTTCTCGCTTAGCAGGACCTGATGGATGCTAATCGCGAGATCCCTCGGATCAACACCTCTACCAAGATCCTCCCAAGCTATGGCCAACTTGATAAGCCGATCCTCAATCTTCCGTTCCAGCTTGTTCCTCAGCCCTGTCATGTTCCGATCCACGGACCCAGCTGGCAAATCCGTGGACGACCTGTCGCTCGATGACGACGAGGGGGGAGCCAGGCCTACACCCCCCCCCCACGCCGGTTCCCGGTACCCGAACCCGGGACGTTCTCTTCTTTCTTCGTACTGCTCATAGTTTTTCTGAAAAAAGAAATTGGTTTTTTCTGTCAGGGGTGTTCCTTCCCCTTAGGAGGTTGCCTTACTCAGCTAACGGGGCCTCCCCCCCGGGTGTTATCTTCGGTGTTTTCCTTCACCTAGTGCAGTGGACAAGTCCTTTTTAGGGCCTGCACGCCCATCGCACCTCGTTCATCCATCACCACGCACTCCAGCTCGGGTACCTCGGGATTGCGACACCCGTACACTACAGGGATGAGTCTGTAGTGCCCCTGAGGGAAAACTCAACAATTGGCTTACCTGTTCTAACCTTTTTTTTTTTTTTTTTTTTACGACTGGAATGTGTATACACATACCCGCCGCCTCGGGGGAGGCTTTGGGTTATGCGGGGATGGGAGAGGGCTGAGGGCCCAACTCCCGACTCGCTAAACCAGTCGGTGGTCCTCCTGGCGCTACTCGGAAACCCCGGGAATCGCTTTCGCATGCAACCGGAGTTTCCGAAGCGCCGTGACTCACCCCTTTCGGGTGCGCCCCTCCCGTTTGGCGGGCAAGCCCGCCAGGCGGAGAAGAGTGGGGACCACCACCACTCCTCTCCCCTCCGTGGAGAGTCGCGTGCAATGAACTCGAAGGGCCCCCGCCCTTTGAGCTCTGCGGCTCTCCTGTCTCGGGTGTTGGCGCCCCTTCCGCCTCCGAAGGGGGTTAGGATCCGGCGCCAGACACCCGGGACCTCTCCCGGGAGACTCCCTCCTTGGAGGCAGTCTCCCTCAGCGGAAGGGAGGGGACGCTTGAGCCAGGGGGAGTCGATCGTAGATCTGACTTGGGTCACTCTCCCTGCCTCGAGGTTGGTAAGCGGGTGGAGGGTGCTGGCGGAGACAGAAACAATATCAGACCATAGATATAGAGTTCTCCGTCAGCACCTTCCCCCGCGAGGTAATAGAGCGCCGCCGTATGAGAGAATCTGTCTCTCGAAGGTGGACCCTTAAAAAGCTGGACCAAGACGCGTTCCTGGCCGCAATCGAGGCGGCCCTGATGGTTCGTGGAGAGGACAACGGGGGGGATCAACAGGAGGACGAAAGGGCGTGGCTGCTGCGTACTATCAGCGACGCGTGCGACGCAGCCATGCCCAGAACGAAGAAGATTCCCCCCCGAAAAGCTTATTGGTGGTCGGAGGAGATCGCAGAGGCGAGGCGCTCCTCCGACCAGGCAAGGAGGTTGGTGAGAAGGAGGAAGAGACTCGAGCGGTCAGACCCCGAAAGGTATCAGGACGCGTGGGACATCTACAAAATGAGACGAGATGACCTACGCGTCCTGATAAGAAAGGCAAAGACGAGAGCCTGGGAGGAACTACTCTCCTCCCTAGACGAGGACCCATGGGGGCGCCCATATAAAATAGTATTGAAAAAACTGAAAGGAGGGGGCGCCCCCACAACAGAGTCCTTGAACTTCCAATTTGTCGGCCAAATCGTCGACACCCTGTTCCCGCGGGAAGAGGGTCAAGCTGACCCAATTCCGGAGCGGGACTGGGTGTGGGACGAGGAGGCCATGGGGGTCACGGGAGGGGAGCTCCGTGATGCCATCAGGAAGATAAAACCCGGAAAAGCCCCGGGTCCTGATGGCATACACGGAAAGGTATGGGCTCTCGCCTACAGGGGTCTAGCCGAACCCATGTGGAGGATGTATAACGAATGCCTCCGCATGGGTCGTTTCCCACGAGAGTGGAAGGAGGCTAGGGTAGTCCTCCTTCCCAAAGAGGGCAAGCCGAGGGATGTTCCCTCGGCATATAGGCCAATTTGCTTGATAGACGAGGCGGGTAAAATTCTAGAAAGAATAATAGCGGACCGCCTTGTCTATCATTTGTCCCGGGAAGGACCAAATCTAAGCCAGGATCAGTATGGCTTCCGGGTCGGACGATCCACAATAGATGCAGTCTTGCGGGTTCGTTCGATCGCGGAGGCCAAAATGGAGGAAGGCGGAGTGCTGATGGCGGTATCGTTGGATATATCCAACGCTTTCAACACCCTGCCATGGCACCGGATAGGGGCGGCCCTAAATCACCACGGGGTCCCCCAATATCTGGTGTCGATCCTGGCGGATTATTTCCGGGACAGGCAATTGGCCTACACGGACAGAAATGCCGAAGAACAAAGGCGTCATATGACGTGCTGGGTTCCGCAGGGGTCGGTACTCGGGCCCCTGCTGTGGAATCTTGCATATGACGCCGTTCTTCGGCAGGCCCTCCCCCCTAGCTGTCACACCGTGTGCTACGCGGATGACACGCTTGTGATGGCCGGGGGGAACTCGTGGGAAGAGGCGACCGCTCGAGCAGAACTCGCGGTGAACCGCGTCGTGTGTTTGGTTAGGCGGATGGGACTTAAAGTGGCGCCCCAAAAGACCGAGGCCATCTTTTTTCATGATGGCTCTCGCGGGGCGCCACCAAAAGCCCGCATCCGCGTGGAGGACACCCCAATAGAGGTGGGGGCCTGTTTGAAATACTTGGGCCTCCACCTCGACAACAAGTGGACCTTCCAGGAACACTTCCGCCGCATATCCCCCAAAGTAGAGAGGGCAGCGATGGCTCTGCAACGCCTGCTGCCCAATCTCGGGGGACCGGGCGGAAGTGTGAGGAAGCTGTACGCTGGGACGGTACACGCCATGTTCCTGTACGGGGCCCCTGTATGGTTTGAACGCCTGGAGGCTGCCCGCAGCACAAAGAATGCCCTAAGGCAAGTGCAGAAGCGGGTAGCCAACAGGATATGCAGGGGCTACCGTACGGTGAGCTGGACGGCGACGGGGGTGCTCTCCGGAGTACCCCCCGTGGAGATGCTCGCCCGCATGTACGCGGAGGTATACACGCGCACGCGTGCGTACCAGCGGGCGGGCATCATCCTGACAGATAGTCTTCAGCGTACAGTGAGGGTCCACTCCCGACGGGCGCTAATTCAAAACTGGAAGGAGGCCCTGGCAGATCCAACACTGCCAGAGCAGCGCACCGTCGGGGCTATACGGCCCTGTCTAGAAAGTTGGCTAGACAGGGCCAAGGGAGGGGTGTCCTTCCACATGACGCAGGTGCTCACCGGACATGGATGTTTTGGTGAGTACCTGCAGAGGATAGGAAAAGAACGCACGACGCAGTGTCACCATTGCGGCCACGAGCGGGACACCGCCCAACACACACTCGCAGAGTGTGTGGCTTGGGCGGATGAGAGAACGGAGCTCGTGGCCGCAGCGGGAGGAGATCTGTCATTGCCCTCACTCGTGGGGGCAATGACAGAAAACGAAGAAGTATGGAAGGCGTTCTCCTCCTTCTGCAGCAAAGTCATGCTGCAGAAAGAGGAGGCGGAAAGAGAGAGGGAGAGAGCAGGAGAAGAAGAGGAGGTAGGCGGGGACGACCCCCCTCTTTCCCCGGCATCGGCGGGTCCGCCCGTTCGTGGTGCCGGGAATCGGCGGGGGGGGGCGCCCTCCGCGGGCAAAGAAGGAGAAGAGAAGGAGGAGGCCGACCAAACGGCGGGGGTGTGCCCCGCCCCCTGCCTCCCCCTCTCACACCTACGCCACCGTCGGGTCCGCCCGGCGGGGGCGGGGGGGGCCGAGGGAGATATGCCCTCAGAACGAGGAGAGCCAACATAAGAGGAGGGGTCCCCCCCTCTCCATCCGTGCCGTCGGCGGAAGCACCCGTTTGCGGCGGCGCGGTTCGGGGGGGGGTCGGCCCCAACATACCCGCGTCTAATATAGACAAGGGGTGAGGTTTCCGGGGGAGGACCCGGGACATCTAAGTTCTGGGACTCCCCCCCCTGGGGCCTCACGTGAGCCGGGCGTGCGGGCGTGACCCCCCACTCAGGGGGTGCTTCCGCGCGTCCGGTAGGGTAAAACCCCCTCGGCTGCGGCCGATTCCCAATTCCCAAGGGAGCGGAGGAAGTCGCAGCCGGAAGGGCCGAGGGGGGGCCACGTGGCGGGGCGCCTGGGTCCCCCTCTGTGAGGACGTGACGCGCGGGGCCCTCTCGCCGGGAGCCACGAGGCACCGGCGGGAGGGCAACGTCGTCCACGGAGGGGGTTTCTCTCCTTCTGAGAGAGACCCCCTGGTGAGGGCCTCCGGGGCGAATGCCGAATCCCCATTCCCTTCGGGAGGGGGAGCGAGCACCGCTCCGGAGGCGGGGGGTGGCGGCTCGAGCGGGACACTCGAGCCGTGACCCCGCCCCCCAAACTCTTTGGGAGGGCGCGACGTGAGGTTGGTACAGCCCTGCGTCGCAACCGCGAGGACCCCGCACGATGCATTCGCGGGGGGGGGTGAGTGTCGCCTTCCGCGACACTCTCCCAAGGAGGGATAAGGCGGGGGGACGGCGAGATGGCATGGGATCCCAGCATCCTCGCCGTCCCTTATAAACGCCCGAGAAGGTATCCGCAGTGGGTTTAGTGAGGTATGTCTTGGGCCCCCTGACCGATCCATTCGTGGATCGGCCAAGGGGAACAAGAAGTCCCACATAACCATCCGCTCTCTTCCCGGAGAGCGGTGGTATCCATGAGGATTCCCACTGCGTCAAAAAAAAAGGGGGGGGACGCTTGAGCCCACCCTAAAGGTGGGACCGCGCCCCTTCCGTTTCGCCTCTCCCGTTGGTGTTTCTCCTTCGGGGACCGGGCTCCCTCCTTCCCCAGAATGGGTTGGGATTCGGCCTTGGTCCCCGAAGGAGCCCTCCTTCTCACCTCTATCGAGCGGGATCGGGGAGAGAGAGCAAGTTCCCTCTCCCCTATCCCGCCCCCTCCTCGATCTCCTCAATCTCTCGCCGCCTGGGCGGCAAACCTTCTCCCTCGTAGGCCGATCCTCTTGCGCCGCATTGGGGGCGCATCAGGGTCGGCCTCTCTCTCTCTTTCGGCCGCCTCCTTCCGCGTGAGGACGTCCTCACAGAAGGAGGCGACCGCCTCCCATTTAAGTGGGCTTTCCAGCATGGCCTTGACCATGCTGAGAAGCCCAAGGTCCCCCCGATGACGTTGGTCAGGGCACGGCGCTGGTCTGCCCAAGCTGGGCAATGTTCGACCGTGTGTTGCGCCGTGTCCCTGACCTCCGTACAGTGGTGGCATCTTCGCGATGGCTCCCTCCACGCCTTGTCGTGCAGGTACTCTCCGAAGCACCCGTGCCCGGTGAGCACCTGCACGACTCTATATGAGAGTCCGGGCTTTCTCGACAGCCACTCCTGAAGTACTGGCTGGATGGCCTGGACGGCCCGCAGTCCGGCTCTTGGTCGGAGGAGAGCCTCCGACCATTTCTCCACCGCCTGGTGTTTAGTCAGACGGCGGGCCGCCCCCATCGCCTTCGGTGTCATGATGCGACCCCGCCGGCGGAGGTCATCCTTTCGATCGTACATTTGTTTGTACGCCCCCGCCAGCAGGTCCCAGGGAATGGACCCGGACACCGCCAAAGCCGCCTCCAATGGGAGCGTCCGGTATCCGCGGACGAGCCTGATGGCTAGCTTCCGCTGTAAACTCAGCAGAAGCTTCCGACTTTGCGCTCTCAGGCCGACCGCCCACACTGGCGCTCCGTAGAGCGCCATGGATCCGACCGCCCCCATGTAGAGGCGGCGTATCTTTTCCTTGGGCCCCCCGATGTTGGGCAGCAAGCGGCCAATCGAGTTGACTGCCGCCCTTACTCGGGGGGCAAGGCGACGGAAATGTTCCACCCAGCCCCAGCGACTGTCGAGGGTGAGCCCCAAGTATTTAATATGGGGCTTCACCTCCACCCGAACTCCCTCTACCTCGACGTAGGACTGAGGTGGCCCCCCCCCCTAGGACCGTTAAAGTGAATACACTCGGTCTTCTGGAGGGCTACGCTCAGTCCCAAGGCGCGGATCTTGCCTATAACAAGTTCGACGCCCACTGCCGATAAGCGTCGAGCTTCCCCCTATCCTTCCCCCGGGCAAGCACCAGTGTGTCGTCGGCATAACACACAAGGTGCACGCCCGGGAGAAGTGCGCCCCGCAGAACCCAGTCATACCCGATGTTCCACAGGAGCGGTCCCAGGACCGACCCCTGTGGAACCCCCCTATTATGTTTCTTCTTGTGCGGCACTTGGTACCGCCCCGTGTACGAGATCCACCTGTCCTTAAGGTAGTCCCCGATCACCTCCTGTAAGTAGCGAGGCACCCCGTGGTATTGGAGTGCCTCGCGTATATGTCTCCAAGGCAGCGTGTTGAACGCGTTCGAGATGTCCAAGCTCGTCGCGATCAACACACGGCCCCCTCCCCCACAACTTCATCCAAGAGGGCTTTGACATGCTTAATAGCATCTATCGTCGATCTGCCTTCTCGGAATCCGTATTGACATTCGGAGAGATCGGGTCCCACCCCGGACAGGTGTTATCTGAGGCGGGCAGCTATCACTCTTTCGAAAAGCTTGCCCGCCTCATCCAACAAACAAATGGGGCGGTACGCCGCAGGGGATTCTGCGGGGCGCCCCTCCTTTCGTAGAAGGACCAATTTCGCGTCCTTCCATAAGGACGGAAATTGGCTCTTTTTGAGGCAAACAGCTGTCAAACAGCTGCCTCATTCTCCCCCCAAGGACGTTGAGGGCCAAAACCCAGGCCTTCCCGGGAATTCCGTCCGGCCCCGGGGCGGTGTTCTTCGCCCGGAGCCGCCCAATTGCTCGGACGAGCTCTCTACCTGTGACCCCGAGGTCCTCGTTCCTATCATTTTGGATCGTAGGACCCCGGGGTCTGTCACCACCCTCTTCCTCCGCTTCATCTGGGGGGAAGAGGGTGGTGATTACCTCCTCTAATAATACCGGTGGGAGACCCTCTGTGGTGGGAGGCCCCCCGGACTGCAGTTTCTTCCTTACAATCCGCTATGGCCTCCCCCACGGATCCTTGTTGAGGGTCTCCAGGAGCTCGTCCCAGGCCCGGGATTTGGCTTCCCCGATGGCCCGCTGGAGGGTTTTCTTTGCCAACTTGTAGTCCTCTAGCAGCTCGGCCGCCTCTTCGTTGGTATGACGCCTGCGCCTAAGACGGATGTACCGGTGTCTCGTCCGGATGCAAACGGCTCGCATCCACGCGATCTCCTGAGACCACCAGTACACCCCCCTCCTTTTGTTGTTGGCCTGGCTCCTCGGCATGGCAGCGTCACAAATCTCTGCCATTGCCGAACGGAACCAGGCCGCCTCCTCATTAGGATCGCAGGCGTCAAGCGTGGGACTATCCTCCCACGCTTTTGCCACGGCGGCCGCCATCAGGGCGTCCTTGTCCATGCGCTTAAGCGCCCATCTGGGGGGTGGGGGTATACCTCTCCCCCCCTCCTTTTTTTTGTTGACGCAGTGGGAATCCTCATGGATACCACCGCTCTCCGGGAAGAGAACGGATGGTTATGTGAGACTTCTTGTTCCCCTTGGCCGATCCACTGGTGGATCGGTCAGGGGGCCCAAGACATACTACACTAAACCCACTGCGGGTGTCCACCTCGGGCGTTGGGTAGGGAACGGCGAGGATGCTGGATTCCCATGCCGACCCGCCGCCCCCCCACCAAGCCATCTCCGGGGAGCTGCCTTGGCCTTGCGGCCAAGATCCCTCTCCGACCGCGCAGTCAATGACTGCGCGGTTTCTTCCCGGTTGCGGCGCAGGGCGACACCGACCCTACGCCGCGCCCTCCCAAAGAGTTTGGGGGGCGGGGTCACGGCTCGAGTGTCCCGCTCGAACCGCCACCCCCCGCCTCCAGGGTGGTGCTCCCTCCCCCTCCCGAAGGGAGTGGGGATTTGGCATTCACCCTGGAAGCTCTCGCCAGGGGGTACCTCTCAGAAGGAGAGAGACCCCCTCCGTGGACGGTGTTGCCCTCCCACCGGTGCCCTATGGCTCCCGGTGAGAGGGCCCCACACGTCACGTCTTCACAGAGGGGGACCCAGGCGCCCCAGGCGGAAGGGCAATGCCCCGCGGGAAGAGGGTCCTCTTGGCCCAATTCCTGAGCGGGAGTGGGACTGGGACGAGGAGGCCATGGGGGTCACAGAGGGAGAGCTACGGGACGCCATTAGGAAGATAAAACCCGGGAAAGCTCCGGGTCCTGATGGCGTCCACGGGAAGATATGGGCTCTCGCCTATCGGGGTCGAGCTGGACCCATGCGGAGGATGTACAACGAATGCCTCCGCATGGGTCGTTTCCCACGAGAGTGGAAGGAGGCAAAAGTAGTCCTCCTTCCCAAAGAGGGCAAGCCGAGGGACTCTCCCTCGGCGTATAGGCCAATTTGCCTGATAGACGAGGCGGGTAAAATCCTGGAAAGGATAATAGCGGACCGCCTCGTCTACCATTTGTCCCGAAATGGACCGGATCTTAGTCAGGATCAATATGGCTTCCGGGTCGGACGATCCACAATAGACGCAATTCTGCGGGTTCGTTCGATCTCGGGGGCCATAACGGAGGAAGGCGGGGTGTTGATGGCGGTATCATTGGATATATCCAATGCTTTCAACACCCTGCCATGGCACCGGGTTGGGGCGGCCCTAAATTATCACGGGGTCCCCCAGTACCTGGTGTCGATCCTGGCGGATTATTTTCGGGACAGGCAGTTGGCCTATGCAGATAGGAATGCCGAAGAACAGAGGCGTCAGATGTCATGCGGGGTTCCACAGGGGTCGGTACTTGGGCCCCTACTCTGGAACCTCGCGTATGACGCCGTTCTTCGGCAGGCCCTCCCCCCTGGCTGTCACACTGTGTGTTACGCAGACGACACACTGGTGATGGCTGGGGGGAACTCGTGGGGAGAAGCGACCGCTCGAGCAAACCTTGCGGTAAACCGTGTCGTGCGCTTGGTAAGGCAAATGGGTCTCAAGGTAGCGCCCCAAAAAACCGAGGCCATCTTTCTTCATGATGGCTCTCGGGGGGCGCCGCCGAGGATCCATATCCGTGTGGAGGACACCTCGGTCGAGGTGGGGTCCAGTCTAAAATACCTGGGCCTACACCTCGACAGCAAGTGGACCTTCAAGGAACACTTCCGCCAAATTTCCCCCAAGGTAGAACGGGCAGCAATGGCTCTACAACGCCTGCTGCCCAACCTTGGGGGGCCGGGCGGGAGTGTGAGAAGGCTGTACGCCGGAGCGATTCACGCCATGCTCCTGTACGGGGTCCCAGTTTGGGTCGAGAGACTGGAGGCCACCCGCGGACCAAGAAATGCACTCAGGCAGGTGCAAAAGCGGGTGGCCAACCGGATCTGTAGGGGCTACCGTACAGTGAGCTGGGCGGCGACGGGGGTACTATCCGGAGTGCCCCCGGTGGAGATGCTCGCCCGCATGTATGCGGACGTGTACAAACGTACACGGGAGTATCAGCGGGCGGGCATCGTAGTAACGGAGGGAATCCGGCGTACACTGAGGGTCCACACCCGACGGGCGCTAATCCAAAAGTGTAAGGATAGCCTGGCAGACCCAACTCTGCCGGGCCAGCGCACCGTCGGGGCTATATGGCCCTGTCTAGAGGATTGGCTAGACAGGGCCAAAGGAGGGGTGTCATTCCACATGACACAAGTACTCACCGGACACGGTTGTTTCGGTGAGTACCTGAAACGGATAGGAAAAGAGCGCACGGCACGGTGCCATCATTGCGGCCACGAGCGTGACACCGCCCAGCACACACTCGGGGAGTGTGTTGCCTGGGCGGGCGAAAGAGCAGAGCTCGTGGCCGCGGTGGGAGGAGACCTGTCATTGCCCTCGGTGGTGGGGGCAATGACAGGAGATGAAGAGAAGTGGAGAGCGTTCTCCTCCTTCTGCAGCAAAGTAATGCTGCAGAAGGAGGAGGCGGAGAGAGAAAGGAAGAGAGGAGTGGCGGAGGGCGGGGACGTGCCCCCTCTTTCCCCGGCACCGACGGGCGTGCCCGTTCGTGGTGTCGGGGATCGGGGGGGTGCGGCCCCGGTGTAAGGAGAAGAGGAGAGGACGACACGGAGGATGAAGAGGGCGTGCCCCCCTCTCCCCCGCCGCCGTCGGTGGGCTTACCTGCTGACGGGGGTGGGGGCCGGGGGAGATACGCCCTCAGGAAAAGGAGGAGGGTGGAGCTAAGCAGCAGCACGAAGGATAGAGGGGGGCCCTCTCTTTCCCCGCCATCGGTGAGCTCGCTCACTTGTGGTGGCGAGGATGGGGGAGGGTTCACCCCACACACACCCGCAGACTTTGATGCGGGATGAGGTCGCCGGGGGGGGCCGGGGACATCTAAGTCCCAGGGCCTCCCCCCGAAGACCTTTCGTGAACCGGGGGCGCGGGCGCGGCGCCTCGCTTAGGCGGGGCTGGCGTGGTCGCGCCCCCGAAAGGGCAACCCCTCGGCTGCGGTCAAATCCCAACTCCCAAGGGAGCGGAGGGAACCGCGGCCGGGGGGCCGAGGGGGGGCCACGTGTCCCTGGCGGGTGGGCATTGCCCTTCCGCCTGGGGCGCCTGGGTCCCCCTCTGTGAGGACGTAACGTGTGGGGCCCTCTCACCGGGAGCCATAGGGCACCGGTGGGAGGGCAACACCGTCCACGGAGGGGGTCTCTCTCCTTCTGAGAGGGACCCCCTGGCGAGGGCTTCTAGGGTGAATGCCAAATCCCCACTCCCTTCGGGAGGGGGAGGGAGCACCACCCTGGAGGCGGGGGGTGGCGGCTCAAGCGGGACATTCGAGCCGTGACCCCGCCCCCCAAACTCTTTGGGAGGGCGCGGCGTAGGGTCGGTGTCGCCCTGCGCCGCATCCGGGAAGAAACCGCGCAGTCATTGACTGCGCGGTCGGGGAGGGGTCTTGGCCGCAAGGCCAAGGCAGCTCCCCGGAGATGGCTTGATGGGGGGGCGGACGGGTCGGCATGGGAATCCAGCATCCTCGCCGTCCCCTACCCAACGCCCGAGGTGGACACCCGCAGTGGGTTTAGTGTAGTATGTCTTGGGCCCCCTGACCGATCCACCAGTGGATCGGCCAAGGGGAACAAGAAGTCTCACATAACCATCCGTTCTCTTCCCGGAGAGCGGTGGTATCCATGAGGATTCCCACTGCGTCAACAAAAAAAAGGAGGGGGGGAGAGGTATACCCCCACCCCCCAGATGGGCGCTTAGGCGCATGGACAAGGACGCCCTGATGGCGGCCGCCGTGGCAAAAGCGTGGGAGGATAGTCCCACGCTTGACGCCTGCGATCCTAATGAGGAGGCGGCCTGGTTCCGTTCGGCAATGGCAGAGATTTGTGACGCTGCCATGCCGAGGAGCCAGGCCAACAACAAAAGGAGGGGGGTGTACTGGTGGTCTCAGGAGATCGCGTGGATGCGAGCCGTTTGCATCCGGACGAGACACCGGTACATCCGTCTTAGGCGCAGGCGTCATACCAACGAAGAGGCGGCCGAGCTGCTGGAGGACTACAAGTCGGCAAAGAAAACCCTCCAGCGGGCCATCGGGGAGGCCAAATCCCGGGCCTGGGACGAGCTCCTGGAGACCCTCAACAAGGATCCGTGGGGGAGGCCATAGCGGATTGTAAGGAAGAAACTGCAGTCCGGGGGGCCTCCCACCACAGAGGGTCTCCCACCGGTATTATTAGAGGAGGTAATCACCACCCTCTTCCCCCCAGATGAAGCGGAGGAAGAGGGTGGTGACAGACCCCGGGGTCCTACGATCCAAAATGATTGGAACGAGAACCTCGGGGTCACAGGTAGAGAGCTCGTCCAAGCAATTGGGCGGCTCCGGGCGAAGAACACCGCCCCGAGGCCGGACGGAATTCCCGGGAAGGCCTGGGTTTTGGCCCTCAACGTCCTTGGGGGGAGAATGAGGCAGCTGTTTGACAGCTGCCTCAAAAAGGGCTAATTTCCGTCCATATGGAAGGACGCGAAATTGGTCCTTCTACGACAGGAGGGGCGCCCCGCAGAATCCCCTGCGGCGTACCGCCCCATTTGTTTGTTGGATGAGGCGGGCAAGCTTGTCGAAAGAGTGATAGCTGCCCGCCTCAGAGAACACCTGTCCGGGGTGGGACCCGATCTCTCCGAATGTCAATACGGATTCCGAGAGGGCAGATCGACGATAGATGCTATTAAGCATGTCAAAGCCCTCTCGGATAAAGTTGTGGGGGGGGGGCCGTATGTTGATCGCGACGAGCTTGGACATCTCGAACGCGTTCAACACGCTGCCTTGGAGACATATACGCGAGGCACTCCAATACCACGGGGTGCCTCGCTACTTACAGGAGGTGATCGGGGACTACCTTAAGGACAGGTGGATCTCGTACACGGGGCGGTACCAAGTGCCGCACAAGAAGAAAATTAATAGGGGGGTTCCACAGGGGTCGGTCCTGGGACCGCTCCTGTGGAACATCGGGTATGACTGGGTTCTGCGGGGCGCACTTCTGCCGGGCGTGCACCTTGTGTGTTATGCCGACGACACACTGGTGCTTGCCCGGGGGAAGGATAGGGGGAAGCTCGACGCTTATCGGCAGTGGGCGTCGAGCTTGTTATAGGCAAGATCCGCGCCTTGGGACTGAGCGTAGCCCTCCAGAAGACCGAGTGTATTCACTTTAACGGTCCTAGGGGGGGGCCACCTCAGTCCTACATCGAGGTAGAGGGAGTTCGGGTGGAGGTGAAGCCCCATATTAAATACTTGGGGCTCACCCTCGACAGTCGCTGGGGCTGGGTGGAACATTTCCGTCGCCTTGCCCCCCGAGTAAGGGCGGCAGTCAACTCGATTGGCCGCTTGCTGCCCAACATCGGGGGGCCCAAGGAAAAGATACGCCGCCTCTACATGGGGGCGATCGGATCCATGGCGCTCTACGGAGCGCCAGTGTGGGCGGGCGGCCTGAGAGCGCAAAGTCGGAAGCTTCTGCTGAGTTTACAGCGGAAGCTAGCCATCAGGCTCGTCCGCGGATACCGGACGCTCCCATTGGAGGCGGCTTTGGCGGTGTCCGGGTCCATTCCCTGGGACCTGCTGGCGGGGGCGTACAAACAAATGTACGATCGAAAGGATGACCTCCGCCGGCGGGGTCGCATCATGACACCGAAGGCGATGGGGGCGGCCCGCCGTCTGACTAAACACCAGGCGGTGGAGAAATGGTCGGAGGCTCTCCTCCGACCAAGAGCCGGACTGCGGGCCGTCCAGGCCATCCAGCCAGTACTTCAGGAGTGGCTGTCGAGAAAGCCCGGACTCTCATATAGAGTCGTGCAGGTGCTCACCGGGCACGGGTGCTTCGGAGAGTACCTGCACGACAAGGCGTGGAGGGAGCCATCGCGAAGATGCCACCACTGTACGGAGGTCAGGGACACGGCGCAACACACGGTCGAACATTGCCCAGCTTGGGCAGACCAGCGCCGTGCCCTGACCAACGTCATCGGGGGGACCTTGGGCTTCTCAGCATGGTCAAGGCCATGCTGGAAAGCCCACTTAAATGGGAGGCGGTCGCCTCCTTCTGTGAGGACGTCCTCACGCGGAAGGAGGCGGCCGAAAGAGAGAGAGAGGCCGACCCTGATGCGCCCCCAATGCGGCGCAAGAGGATCGGCCTACGAGGGAGAAGGTTTGCCGCCCAGGCGGCGAGAGATTGAGGAGATCGAGGAGGGGGCGGGATAGGGGAAAGGGAACTTGCTCTCTCTCCCCGATCCCGCTCGATAGAGGTGAGAAGGAGGGCTCCTTCGGGGACCAAGGCCGAATCCCAACCCATTCTGGGGAAGGAGGGAGCCCGGTCCCCGAAGGAGAAACACCAACGGGAGAGGCGAAACGGAAGGGGCGCGGTCCCACCCTTAGGGTGGGCTCAAGCGTCCCCTTTTTTTTTTTTTTTGACGCAGTGGGAATCCTCATGGATACCACCGCTCTCCGGGAAGAAAGCGGATGGTTATGTGGGACTTCTTGTTCCCCTTGGCCGATCCACGAATGGATCGGTCAGGGGGCCCAAGACATACCTCACTAAACCCACTGCGGATACTTTCTCGGGCGTTTATAAGGGACGGCGAGGATGCTGGGATCCCATGCCGTCTCGCCGTCCCCCCGCCTTATCCCTCCTTGGGAGAGTGTCGCGGAAGGCGACACTCTCCCCCCCGCGAATGCATCGTGCGGGGTTCTCGCGGTTGCGACGCAGGGCGGTACCAACCCCACGTCGCGCCCTCCCAAAGAGTTTGGCTCGGCTCGAGTGTCCGCTCGAGCCGCCACCCTCCGCCTCCGGAGCGGTGCTCGCTCCCCCTCCCGAAGGGAATGGGGATTCGGCATTCGCCCCGGAGGCCCTCACCAGGGGGTCTCTCTCAGAAGGAGATCCTGACTAAGATCCGGTCCATTTCGGGACAAATGGTAGACGAGGCGGTCCGCTATTATCCTTTCCAGGATTTTACCCGCCTCGTCTATCAGGCAAATTGGCCTATACGCCGAGGGAGAGTCCCTCGGCTTGCCCTCTTTGGGAAGGAGGACTACTTTTGCCTTCTTCCACTCTCGTGGGAAACGACCCATGCGGAGGCATTCGTTGTACATCCTCCGCATGGGTCCAGCTAGACCCCGATAGGCGAGAGCCCATATCTTCCCGTGGACGCCATCAGGACCCGGAGCTTTCCCGGGTTTTATCTTCCTAATGGCGTCCCGTAGCTCTCCCTCTGTGACCCCCATGGCCTCCTCGTCCCACTCCCACTCCCGCTCAGGAATTGGGCCAGGAAGACCCTCTTCCCGCGGGAAGAGAGTGTTGACGATTCGGCCGACAAATTGGGGGTCCAAGGACTCCGTGATGGGGGCGCCCCCTCCCTTCAGTTTTTTCATAACAATACGATATGGGCGCCCCCACGGGTCCTCGTCCAGAGTGGAGGGCAACTCCTCCCAGGCTCTCGCCTTCGCCTTCCTTATCAGGACGCGCAGTTCATCTCGCCTCTCTTTGTAAATATCCCACGCGTCCTGATATCTCTCGGGGTCTGACCGCTCGAGTCTCTTTCTTTTCCTCATCCACCTCCTTGCCTGGTCGGAGGAGCGCCTCGCCTCTGCGATCTCCTCCGACCACCAGTATGCTTTCCGGGGGGGATTCCTTTTAGTTTTGGGCATGGCCGCGTCGCAAGCATCCTTGATTGTCTGCAGCAGCCATGCCCTTTCCTCCTCCTGGTCCCCCCCGGTTTCCTTCACGCGAATCATCAGGGCCGCCTTGACCGCGGCCTGGAACGCGTCTTGATCCAGTTTCCTGAGGGTCCACCTTCGAGAGGCAGATTCTCTCTCCCGGCGGCGCTCTATCACCTCGCGGGGGAAGGCGCTGACGGAGAATCCTATGTATCTGTGATCAGATAGGGTTTCTATCCCCGTCAGCACCTCCCACCCGCTCACCAGTCCCGAGGCAGGGGGAGTAACCCACGTTAAGTCGATGATCGACTCCCCCTGCCTCCTAACACATGTGGACTTCCTCCCCCTATTGCAGAGGAGGAGCCCACATCGCGCCGCCCAATCCAAAACTTGATCACCCCGCCAGTCGCCGCGCGGGGAACCCCAAGCGCGAGCTTTGGCGTTAAAGTCCCCGGCGACAACCAAAGGGGCGGGGTGATACTTCGTAATCTGCCTCTCTATGGCGTGCAATCTCCCGCAGAAGTCTCCTCTACTGAGACTCGGCGGGAGATACACGCCAATCACTATGGTGGACCCCCACCTAACAGTAACTGTGCCCCCCCCCCCCGACTCTAATGGTTCTATCGGAGGAGAGTTTGACGCGTTCCTTTGGGTAATTGCAGCAGAGCCATCTTCACTCCCTATCCACCTGTCTAGCACCTTGTGTGGCTCCGCTACGATCTCCAGGCCGCAGTCCCTCTCCGCCATGGTTTGTTCGAAGAGGTTCTGGGCCGGCCCTGAATGATTCAAGTTGGCCTGCAATATTTTACAGGCCATCCCGTTTTGCTGCTACTTCCGCGGGCCCCGCTGTGTCCATCGCAGCGGGGTCTCCCTCCTTCAAATTTTCCTGCAGCCTCTTCCTCTTGCTGCCTCCTTCCGCGGGGAGCTTTTCCTCCTCCCTCTTTTCCCCCCTTGCTCTGGATCGAGAAGCCCTTTGTTCCTTGGGCTCCTCTCTATGTGTTACGAGTGGGGGGGGACGGGAGCGAAGGGTTGTGTCGCTCCTTTAGGGCGATCCGCCGCTGCATTTAGCGGAACACCCTTCTTGCTCTTGTGCACCGGTGTGCACGTTCTGCTGCCCGTTCTATGGTTGGCGGGCAGCCCTTTGTCCGCGCACACCGGGCATCTAACCTCCGCCGCGCAATTCCTCGCCGCGTGTCCCTCCTGACCGCAGCGGTAACATTTACCGCTGCGGTCCATGTTGTTCAGGCATCTCGCGTGCACATGTCCCCCCTCCAGGCATTTATAACACTGGAGGGGCCTTGCCTTCAGCATTTCTGCGCGCGCGAGTGCCCAACCGATCTTAATTGATCCTGCCTTCATAATTTGGTTCGCCGCCCTCAATGGGCAGCGAACCCACACGATACCCATACCACCGGGGGTTTTTCGTATTTCCCCGGTGTGTATGTCCTCCTCCCTACAGCCGCCGGATCTGGCTACTGCCTCCACAACTTCAGGGGTCTGGATGGATTCATCCAGTCCTCTCCCCCCCTCCTGGGGGGGTGGCTGACGTCCATCGGAGAGGTCGGAGATTTGCATTCTAATGTATCTATGATCAGATAGACTCTCCGACCCCACCATGACTCGCCAGCCATTCACCATGCGCGCGGCTCGAGGGGATCCCCAAGTGACGTCAATCACGGATCCCCCGTTGTGCCGCACGCATGTGAACTCGGACCCTCTGTTTAACACCAGAAGGTCCAGTTGAGCCCCCCATTCCTCCAGGACCACGCCCCTCGCATTGGTCACGGGGGAACCCCACGCGTCAGATTTCGCGTTAAGGTCCCCCACGACCAGAACTCTCCCCGGAAGGTGGCGGCGCACTTCGGCCGTCAACCTATCTAGGTAGGTCTCAAACTGGGCGCGGTCCCTGTTTGGAGAGAAGTACACCCCCCCACAACAATTTCCTCCCACTTAACGAAAATATAGCCCTCGCCTTTTCCTACTAGGGAAAGGGGGAGGTCTCCCCTCTCAGATTTCCCAATTATGGTGACAGAACCCTGATCATCTCCTGCCCAGTTGTCTCTTTGCAGGACACGATAGGGCTCCGTCACCACTGCCAGATCAATATTCCACTCCGCCAGGTGTTGCATAAGCAGGTCTTGTGCCCTAGCGGAGTGGTTTAAATTGGCCTGGAGGAGGAGAGCATTCATGTTGAAGATGATTTGCTCTCCCCCTCGAGACCACCTCTCTTGACTTTTGCTCCTGTCGGAGCTGGCTTCTTCGGCATCTTCCTGCCTCCCTCGTTGCTCTTCGCCGCTGGTCCCTGCTTGCCTCGCGCTCCTCCTTTCTTCGCCGATGTGGCATACTGACAAGCCTTGCCCCCGTATCTGTGGTCTGGTTTATGACCGTGATCCTTGCAATACGGGCAGCAAGGCTTCTCCACACACTCGCCTGCCTTGTGGCCACCTTGCCCGCAGCGATAGCAGAGTCCGCTGCGATCTATTTGGGACTTACAAGTGGCGCGTGTGTGGCCGACTCCCATGCATTTGAAGCACTGGAACGGGCGTGCTTCCAGTGCTTCGATCTTGACGGCCGTCCACCCGATGACTAGCTGTCACGACTTTATAATTTTGCTGGCCGCGGCGGAGGGCACCTGTATCCAGCAGGTGTCCAATCCATCGCGGGAAGACCTAGTTATTTTGCCCAGCCTGATGTCGTCGGCTGGGCATCCTCCTTTGTCTGCCACCGATGCCCTTATATCCTCCGGAGTCGTGGAGTCTTCGAGACATGAGACCCTCATGTCCGTCTTTTTAGTGGGGATCGATACCCTGATCCCCTTTGGCTCCAGTACTTTTTTAAGGGCATCGGCTAGTTTCCTGGCCCTCGCCGCGCTGTCTTCTCCGGGCACCTCATAAATGATCCCTCCTGTGGCCGCCCTCTTGGTCTTTAGAACCGGAATATCGAAATCCTTGATCTGGATCTGCTTTTGAATTCCGGCCATTGCTTCGCCCAGGGATCTCTTCGACGACTCCCCCTTCTCATTGGTCATCTCCATTTCCTCCCCACCTCTTGTGGAGACGAATGTTGACTTTGGGTCTTTGACCCTTCTCCTTATCGCTTGGTTTGGCGTTACTCCTGTTGACCCCGGTTGTCTTTCTGCCTTCTGTGGCAGTCTTCTTGGGGGCAGGAACAGAGGAAGAAGGGGCAGATTTCTTTCCCTCCTTTTTGGCTGGTTGAGGCTGAGTGTTGTCGGTGTTCCTCTTCTTCTTCTTCTTGCCTCTGGCCTCAACCACCTTCCAATCAATGGTCTCCTTTTTGGAGACCGTTAGGGTCCTCAGGTCCGCGCTGACCTCCTCTACCGAGATGACCTTTGGTCTTGGCCTTGGCGCTGGCTTCTGGACCCTGACTGCTTTATTCGCCAAGGAGGAGGACGAGGATGGAGAAGGAGCAATGGTGGGAGTGGGGGTGGGGATCTGGGTGTTAGGTTCCCGTGTTCTTGTCTCTCTTCTCCCCCCCGTCCCCTCTCTCGGCTTGTTTGCTGTGGCCGCCGCGTACGTTTTCCGGGGTCTTTCGTCGGGTTTACGCGCGTTCTTATCGGCGGCCTTTCCCAGCGGAGGTCTTAGGCTTTTCTCCGGTGGCAGCCTCTCCTCAAGTACCGCCATCCTGGCGTTGATCATGTCGCCCATCTGTTTTACGAGCAAGGCCTCCATGTTACCCATCCTCCTCTCCAGCGCCTGTTGTGCAGATTCTTGGGGCATTTGGTTGCTGTTTGTCCCTCTTGTTATTTGGCGGTTGTCGGTTGGGACTGTCTTGTCTGCTGCTGGCGCTGCTGGAGTTGGAGCTTCGTTTCTCCTATCTATGGAGAACTCCATCCTCAGGGTTTTAATTTCCTCTTGGAAGCCCTGTACGGTGCGCTTCATAGAAGCAATCCCCACTTTGAGTTGGCGGTTTTCTTCCGCCAACTTCCTATTTTCATCATTTTCCGTGCGCCTGCCCAGCTCTTTGGCGGCGGCGGAGATCACCTCGGCTATTTCCTTTAGGGCCTTCCGAGAGGTGTCCTTATACCCCTTGGTGAAGCCGGCAATCTTTACCAATGTCTGCACAGATTTGTCGACCTCACCAAGTATCTCGGTGGCGGTGAGGTCCGGGATCTCTCTCCTCTCCTCCTCCGTCACCTCTCCCTCCTCAACAGTGACTCCTAATAGAGTCTTCGTGGCGCGGGTATTGGCTTTATCCGCCCATTCTTCCTGGGGCTCTCTATCCGCTTGGAGGTATTCCTCCTCAGCCTGTCTTCGAGCCTTCTCTCTCTTGGCCTTAGCGAGGCCGGCGTATTGGCCCTTACCGGGCAAGATCGGCCTTCCTCTCTTCCTCTTCTCTCCCCTGGTCACAAAGACTGGACCTCTCCTTCTTCTTTCCTCTTCTCTCCTTTCCTTCCTTTCCTTTGTAACGTCCAGACAAATTTCAAAATTTCAATCTTCTTCAATCATTAATTTTTTAACCTATTAGTCATGACAATCTCTAACTTGCATGAAAGACCGGTATTAACGAATATTTAATCACAAATATAACCACTCGTAGGCTAAGACATGTCTTCTCACAAAAAACAATATAAAAACAACATCTATAATACTAACTAAATATGGTATAATATAATATAATATAAATATAATATATTTAGTTTAATAAGAAAAATCCTCATTGATTATTTGTGAGAAAACTTAAAATAAGGTCAAGAACGTATATATGTATATATATGTCTAAAGGCAGTTTTGACGACATTTTGCAGTATAATTTGGCAGTTTTGACGACTATTGGCAGTTTTCACGACCGTCGTCAAAGGCATCGCGATATAAAGGCAGTTTTAACGACAGTCGTCAAATCTACCTTTATATGGCTGTATGCCTATATATATATATATACATTCAGTAAACAATGTAGAAAAATGCTTGGTTAAAATATTTTCATATTTAAATGTTGTTATATTATGTATATCTGTGTTTTACATGCTGTACTGTTTAAAGCAATTAATAATTATATATGGTGTTTTTTTGCACGTAAAATCTCACTGCCGTGGCATGAAATTTTAAGCGCCAAAGAATATAGTACAGTTATTAAATGTTTACGTACAGTATATTATACGTAAAACAACTATACAACAAAATAAAACTGCTTATAAATAATAGTTATTTCAACAAAACGTTTTTCTACGTTGTTTACTATGCATATAGTATATATATATGTCTAAAGGCAGTTTTGACGACATTTTGAAGTATAATTTGGCAGTTTTGACGACTATTGGCAGTTTTCACGACCGTCGTCAAAGGCACCGCGATATAAAGGCAGTTTTAACGACAGTCGTCAAATCTACCTTTATATGGCTGTATGCCTATATATATATATATACATTCAGTAAACAATGTAGAAAAATGCTTGGTTAAAATATTTTCATATTTAAATGTTGTTATATTATGTATATCTGTGTTTTACATGTTGTACTGTTTAAAGCAATTAATAATTATATATGGTGTTTTTTTGCACGTAAAATCTCACTGTCGTGACATGAAATTTTAAGCGCCAAAGAATATAGTACAATTATTAAATGTTTACGTACAGTATATTATACGTAAAACAACTATACAACAAAATAAAACTGCTTATAAATATATAATAGTTACTTCAATAATACAAAACGTTCTTCTACGTGGTTTACTATGCATATAGTATAAATATTTATATAAAGGTAGATATGACGACAGTCGTTAAAACTGCGTTTGTACTGCGATATGTTTGACGACGGTCGCGAAAACTGCCAACAGTCGTCAAAACTGCCTAGTTATACTTGAGAACGTTGTCAAAACTGCCTTTGGATAAATATATATTATATTATATTATATGTATACATATATGTATACTCTGCACATATGACAGGAAGCTTAATTTTACATATATCATTAATTTAATATCTTATTAGAGATATTTAGTTCTAAACATATTTAAAAGTTTACGAGATTTTGGTCTTTCTTCATTTCGCAATAGCATTGGGTAAATATTTTTTGTTATAAAAGAATGTGCACATTTAATAATGTAACAAATTCTTAAATGTTTATGTCATAAGATATACATTATAATTAGGAACGAATATTTTTTAATGTTTATTTAGTTCTTAATACAAGAGTATGTGCGACAAGCCTAAAAAGTTTTTTCAAATCATTAATCAATCTTTTTTACTTACAGTGCATCCGTTACCCTAGGAATAATGCAATGTTAAATCTATGCATGCGTATATTTACCAGTGCTGAATATGACTAGAGTGTAACTAGAGTATGATATAATATTTTTAAATATCATGTCTCCTTACCTTTTTGTCCTTTCAATCTAAGGAAAGACTGAAGTGTGACGATGACAATTATACTGATAAGTTTGCTGTAGAAACAAGGTTTAAATGTCACATTCTCTATTAATTTTGTTTTTTTATTTTAAACAGCCCAAAGAACTTGATGGATACTAATTTGCAAGTCATATATCCAGTTTACATCAAATGTTAGGGAAAAATCCATTACAAAACATGAGAATCTTTTAAGGGAGAACTTAATATTATTGTATCCACTGATAGAATCTTGTGACCTGTAATAAAAAGATCATCGAATGACCATTTGAAAATATTATATACTGTAATTGCACTAGTCATACCCAGTATACCCAGATATTGTGTCGCATAGATTCAACATAGCATTATTTCTAGTAATGATTGCGCTATAAGTAAAAAAGATTGATTAAAAATTTTAAGGCTTGTTGCATATATACATACTCTTGCATTAAAAACTATAAATATACAACAAAAGTTATTCGTTTTTAATTATAATGCATCTTATTACATTTACATATTTAAGAATTTGTTACGTTACTAAATGATTTTTCCTCAGCGAAAATATCGAGAAAGGTCATCATTTTTTTATTGTTCCCAACTTTTGAAATCATGTATCTTTGTAACTAACAATAAGCTTTAAATTAAAATTCTATTAAAGTAAACTTTACCTAAAATTAACTAAAAAATGTAGTTTTGTTAATAATTTATTTTTTACATTTATTTTTTAATTTACAAAAAATCTTCTATTTTTAATCGTTTATAACACAAAAATTATTAGTGCCTGGACATTTTCGCTGAGGAAAAATCGTTTCCAAATCGCCTCAGGAATCTCCTATTAACGTGTGATACGGTAGGTCTGGGACACCCTGTATATACACCCACATATATATAATATATTGTACAATATATATATATATTTGTCTAAAGGTAGTTTTGACGACATCTTGAAGTATAAGTTGGCAGTTTTGACGACTATTGGCAGTTTTCACGACTGTCGTCAAAGACATCGCGGTATATATAAAGGCATTCTTAATGATCATATGCACTTTTTTAAATATGCATGTAGCTGCATTTAATTTAAAAAATAGTAATATTTTTTTTTCTATTATAAATATATATAGAGAGGAGTAAAAATATTTATATTACCATTCAAAGCTTTAATATTTATTTCAATGCTTTTCCTTACAAAAGATTAATTTAAAGCTTAGTCTACAATAGAGTCGTAAATCATAATGGCTCCTGCACACCAGCGCGATGACGCGACACGCGATGCGCGATATCCAATGAGCGTGCAGCTTTTCCGCATGTCTAGTCTATATCGTCTATATACGATTTCCGCAAACTCGTTTAGAACATCAATAATATCATGTAGATGAGCAATACATATATTGCAATCGAGTTATTTTATATTAATAGATCGTATTTTTATGTAAGTGTATAATTGATTATGATTATGTAAGTGTATAGCCATTATCTTTTGATATTCGCATTCACACTCTTTTTGTGATATATCATTAGGTTAAAAATAAAATAATATGTTAACCTCATAACCTAACCATACGGATGGCTCGATGACGGAATAAATATTATATTCTCGATTTTGTTTCTGCGCATATTTGCATTTGTTGCAGTTGTTTATACACACACACAAAATGTTTATATTAATATTTGCTAAAGGACGTTATACTGTGTGTTCAAAAAAGAAAAAAGTAAAAAAATCTCACATTATCGCAGTTCATAGTGAGTATATGTATTAATATATAATATCTATAATAACCCTTTCCAGAATTATAAAAAAATTATTCAGAGAATATGATTTGATATTGTCTTGCATATCTTTTGCATTTTTTATATACATTTGTGTACATTTTTATAAACAGATTTTTTTTATTTTGCAATATTTATGTACAGTATTGTGGTATCTAAAATTTTATAAAATTATATTTATTTTTAAATATATTTATACACATGTATGTTATTCACTGTCATTCTACAGATATATTGTAATATTATTTATGCAAAAATAATATTGAAAAATATCTATGCAATAATATTGCATAGCAATATATGTGTATAATGTGTCCATTTTTTATTTTCTTTTTTATGTATAAATTTCAGCAAATAAATCTGTTTTACAAGAAATTGCAGACAATTTGAATAAAGCAATTCCAGCTATAGAATTATTAAATATTTCATCAGGTAATGTTAGAATATATGCATTATTTATATATATACATATATATTAATTTAAAAAATTTATTCAAAATTATACTTATTTAATATATGTACAATAAAATATTATTCAAATTTCATTTCTTAGATGTATCGCTAACTTCTGATACTAATAACACATCAAATGATATATCAAATATGCCAAATTCGAATAAGAGTGAAGATATTTGCGCATCATCGAATGATTCCAATAATATTGAACAATGCACTAAAAGTGACAAAATTGGTAACAGTTTACCGCTGTTTGATATAACACACAGCAATGATAAAAATCCTACATTTTCGTCTAAAAATGTTCCTACTCTCTCTAGTGATGGCAGTCCCAATAAAGTAGTTAATAATAAAATAGCTAATGATAACATGATAAATGGTAAGTCTTTGATATGTTTAATCTATTTGTATACATAATATGTATTGTGCAATTATGTAAATATTTTTTAAATTATAGTTATATTTATTTTTTATAAATTACAAAACTAAATTAAAAATTAATAAAAATAATCTAGTAAATTTTGTTTTTCTATAAATTATGTTTGCGATACAATATTTTATATACATATTTTTTAACTTATTTAATTATTTTTCAAATGCATTATTAACTGCAGATACAAATGCCACATTAAATATTAATACATCGGATATGAATACATTGGATATGAATACAAAAAATATTTGTACATTAGTTGATAAAAACTGTGATATATAATGCAACGTGTGTGATAAAAGTGAATAATACAATGCTTTGTGATGATGCAAGTGCGAATAATGAAATTAAAGATCGTGCATATTTGCATAACGATAATCCTATTACCAATAAAAATTCTAATGAATTAACTAATAATATCAATATAATGAATGGTAAGATTTCTGCATATATCTAATTGTATATGTAAGACATTTTAAATACATTCAATGTATATTTATTAGACATTTTCTTTTTTATGATAATTGTACGCATTACTTTTTATAAAATATTTACAAAATGAGTATTATGTACGTACTTTTAATAAATTGTTATCAGAATAAATAATAAATTGTTATCAAAAACAGATAAAGGGGTTAAGGATATGGAATCTTAATTGTGAAAAGAATAGATATTTTTAAATGTTGGTGTATGATTTTGAAGAATTTATTTATTTATAACCAAAACGCCAAACATTTTGATTCAATTCTGATTCTTTTCTTTATCAATAGCAGTACAAGAAACTAAAATACACAAATATCATAAAGCAGATTAAATGTACAAATATTAAAGTTGCAGTGGATACAGCATGTCAGAGATATAAAAAGGTGTCATAAAATCAAATCAGCAATGATTTATGCAATAGCAGATATAAAATGGCTGTAAAAATATATAATAACTAAAAAGGTTAATTATTTTAAAATTAATAAAGATGAACTATTTTAAAACTAATAAAGAGAGCAAACAAAGTCAACATGTGCAGGTATTCAAGCAAGAAAAATCAGCTCTTAGTCGTTTCATTTTACAAGTTATTAGTTTGATATTACAATCTTTTTTTAGCTTTCTAATTTGCATATTGCATAGACTTAATTATTACGTAACTGCTTTTAGTATTAATTCTCTATTGTGCTCTTTGTTATTAATAACTTAGTTATATGAGATATTGATTTTATGGATCTGTGTGTGAATTGCACAGAGTTGAAATATTTGGCATTTTATTTATAAATAAAAGTAAATTATATACAATTGATACCAATATCTGCATTAGTCTTTTTTTTTAATTATACATTTTTCTTTTCAGATTCATCATTCATTGATACTGATGCTATATTAGATATTAATACAATATTAAACATTGATACATTAAATGTAAATTCGAATATAGAAAATGTTTGCACGTTTTTTGATATGGAGCAATGCAGCATGGATGATAAAAATGATAATATAAGATCTTGCGATGCAAATATAATTAAAGACCTTGCGCATTTACCTAAAGATATTTCTACTATTGACAAAAATTGCAATAAATTACTTAATACTAACAACATAATAAATGGTAAGATTTCAGCATATGTATACTGAATATGACTATATACTATTTAAAACAACATTTTAAATATATTTTGCATATTACTTATATTTACAATAAAAATATACATACTCTATAAATTTTTATCAAAAATGAATATAAAAAAAATTCAAAGATGTAGTATCTAAATAAAGTAAAAATATCAATTGGAAGCAATAGTTATTGGTACATTAAGTTTTGAAAATCTTATTTTTATTTTTATTTCTAGATTCATCATTAATTAATGCTGCTGTATTACCCATTGATACTACATTAAATGTTAATGCATCAAATATAAATTCGAATATAGATGATATTTGTTCATTATATGACAAAAACGATATTGAACAATGCAACATATGTGATAGAAATGATATTTTATATGACAAAAACGCCTGTGATATTGAGCAATGCAATATAACTGATAGAAATGATATTGTATATGACAAAAATGCCTGTGATATTAAGATATGCAACATAAGTGATAAAAATGATATTAATATAACGCTTTGTGATGCAAATATAAAGGCAATCGATAAGATTAAGACTATAAAAATTATATCCAATGTAGAATTTAATAATACTTATAAAATTATTGACGAAGGAAATATTTTAAATAAGACTTGCGTCATGGATAATAACAGTTTAAATACTATGTTGGTAGATTTTGCTCCACTTGCAGAATCTACATTAACAAAAGAAAAATCAACATCAGAATGTATGAGTACTAATGCTAATATTGAGTCTGATAATTCTCTTACATCTGAGCGTAATATGGATGACAGTTTCCACACATCAGATTGTTCTGTATCAGAAGATTCAGATGAAGATGAACTTAGCGATAATACAAATCATACAAGTATAAATAAAAGTAAATTAAATAAAAGTAAATTAAATTTAACAAGTTCATTAAATTTATCTAAAGTAAATATATGTGACGATAAAGATATGTACGTTGAAACATCTGATAATCGCAAATTAAAGTTGAGTATGTGTCCATACTGTAAAAAATTGCAATCACAATTTGCAAGGCATTTAGAATCAATACACAATACTGAAGAAGATGTAAAAAAGTTTTGTTTCTTACCTAAAGGTAAATAATTATATATTTTTAATATCTAAATTTTATCATTTTTAATAATCTAAATTTTATCAAAGTAGTAGATTAAGGACTAATCGGAGCTAGGAAACGTAAGAATAAGCGTCGAAATTTCTAGAAATACTAGAATTTCGACGCTTATTACGTTGCGTTTCTTAGCTTCAATTGGCCCTCAATCTGTTACTTTTATATTTACTATTGAAGCCCTTTGCAATTTCCTAAATTTTATCATTTTTATTTTTTTACAAATTTTAGGTAACCCAGAACGGAAAAAAATTATTGCTATAATTAGACGAACAGGAAATTTTGTATATAATACAGATCCTAACGTTAATAAAGGAAATTTAATTGTATGTCGTCGTCCGGCAAAAAAATTAAACAAGCAAGCGGTCGATTTTATTCCATGTGCAAAATGTAAAGGATACTTTTCTAAGAATAACATTCGACATCATTTTAAGTTATGTACACAAAAGACTGAGTCTCGTCAAAGAAATGTAAAAGTATTAGGACGCACAGTAGCTTGCCGTATACATTATAGTGCAAGTACAGTATTAAGAAGACTAGTATTTCCAGTGATGAGAGAAGATACTATAACTCAGCTTATTAGATATGATGAGTTATTAATTGCTTATGGAAATAAAATGTGTCTAAAGTATCGTCTTCAACACCAACATGACATGATTAGAGCACGATTAAGACTACTAGGACGATTTCTGGCTACTATGAAGGAAATTGATAATACTGTGGTAGATTTTACTTCAATATATAATCCAAAGAGATATGATTATTGTGTGAAAGCTGTTAATAATCTTGCACAATTTGATGAAACAACATAGACATACAAGGTATCTTCTGTAGCATCATCGTTAGGAACTCTCATAAAGCAAGTTGGACAAATTTTAAGGAGCATATGCATAAAAAGACAAGAACTCGAGAATCAAGTTATAGTAGAAAATTTTTTAAAATTATTTGAAGAAGATTATCCTATCAGCGTAAACAAAGTTGTACATGAAACTCAAGGCCGTCGAATGAGACAAAGAAACATAGTTTTACCGTCTATAGATGATATTAAAATATTGAATTCTTATTTGAAAGATGAACGTACGAATGCTCTAAAATTATTACAAAACGATGGATTTTCAATTCAAACGTGGCGAAGACTAGCTGAAACGACATTAGTGTCTACCATGATGTTCAATAGAAGACGTGCTGGCAAATTAGAACGCATTTTAATAGAAGATTTAAAAAATCCTGCGGCAATTTCAAAAGACGAAGCACCTGAGTTACAAAAATCCTTATCGAAATATGTGCGTGTAACAATACGTGGAAAATTAGCAAGAACAGTTCCCGTTTTACTTCATGAGGAATTATTGTCATGTATACAAATGATCGTCAAGTATCGTAAACAAGCTAGTGTTCCCGTAGGAAAATCCTTATGTGTTTGGTATAAACTCAACTGATAAAAGAAGACACAAATATTTAAGAGCATGTGTCCTAATGCGCAAATTTTCTGTAGCCTCTGGAGCAGAGATACCAACTTCTCTACGAGGTACAACATTACGAAAACACATTGCTACAATGTGCATTACATTAGATGTATCTGATAATCAAGTTAGTGATTTGGCAAACTTCATGGGCCATCATGAAAAAATACATAGATCACATTATAGGCAATCTGTTATCACAAAAGATTTGGCTATATCACGATTGTTAAAATACGCTCAAGGAGAAGAGACATCCGATGAAAGCAATGAAAGTCAAGAAGATGATAACATAGAATCAGATAATGAACTTAACACAAATATATGTTTAAAAACTACTAATACGTTACCTATATCAAAAAATATAAAAAAATTTCAACAATTTAGAAATGGCGATCAAATGAATAATATATTAGAAAAAAAGAAGAGAAAAGGTATGTTTAAATATATATTTACATTTAATACAGATTCCAAATGTATGTATACATATATATAACCTTTGAAATATATTTATACTGCTTATTAATACAAGTATATAATGAGATAAATAATAATATGGTATCTATAATTAACATAAAAAGCATTGGATATAGGCATATGTTATAATATTGATATTTTATAGTGCATTCCTTCGATTCTACAAAGAAAATTAAAAAAAAATCAAAAAAGGAAACAGTTTATGATAATAAAAATGTGATAGAATCTAACGATGAATATGAAGATGACGATGAATATACAGATTTAAGTAAAAATAGTTCAAGTAATCAATCTACAAGAATATTAAAAAAAACCGGAGAAATGCTTAGCAGGAAAGATAGTATAAATAGTAGTACAGAAAAAAGAAAGAAGAGAAGTATGTTTAAATAATGTTTATATATAATACATTGGTATAATTTATTCTTGATATAATTGTATATAAAATTTGCTTATAAGTATATTAGTACTTATAAGCAAATTTACTAACATAATCTTCATATTTCAGTATCTCCTTTTGGTCCTAAAAGAAGACAAGCTAATAAAATCCGATGGACTGATAATGAACGCGAAGCGGTCTTATCCTCATTTTCAGTCAATATAAAAAATAATAAATTGCCATCTTTTAGTCAAATAAATGAAATAAAAGTCAAGTATCCTATATTGAAAAACCGCACAAACGCTCAAATAAAATCTTGGATTAGTAATCAAATAAAAACAAAAAGTTAATTATTTTAAAGGTATTATTATATATATTTAAAAGTATAACTATTCTAAAAATTTTATACGTTCAATACAAAAAGACAAAACAATATTGAATGTTTTGTTTTTTTTTATTTTATTATATTGAAGAAGAAAATTACTATATTTAAGTTCTGATATATTTTACTTAGATACAAATTTAAAATATATTACAAAAATTCTTTGAAAATGATGAAGAGTAGATTCATATTAAGACATATGTATTATTTAAAAGAAAAAAATTATATAGAAATTAAGATTTCAGTAATTATATAAATATATTGGATTGGATGTTTCGTTTTGTTTCTTTAATTTTTTATATTCAGGAAGAGAATTACTATATTTGAGTTTTGTTTTGCTTAGATACATTTTATTATATTCAAGAAGAAAATTACTATAAATTTTGTTATATTTTGCTTAGATATAAATCTAAGATGTATCACAAGAATTCTCTAAAAAGATAAAGATTGATTTAATATTAAGACATGTATTCATTAAAATAAAGAACTTATATAGAAATTAAGATCTCGGTAATTATAAAATACATATAAAGCAATATATTCAGTGCATTATTAACTATAAACGTTATGCGTATTTGTGATTATATATGTTATATAATGTGATTTATATGTATACCATTCAGAATTAAATTAAAAAGATTATTACTCAATATAATACTAGAAATGTTCTCAATAAATTAAGAAATAATAATAAATATGATATTTTTTATTCCAAGCAATCTAATCGCCCATTAGTGAATAGAACATGCAATACTAAATTAGTATCGCATATACGTATAATTCAAAAACAGGACGTATATGAACGTAGCCTATAATTGGGTCCTTAAAAAATTTTAAATCTTTATATCTCAAAAATTACTACTTTCCTTAAAAACATCTAAATCCTTACATCTCAAAAACTACTGCACAAATTCGTTGTAAGGTATAATTGTAAATACTTTTATTTTTTAATTTTACAAAAACCTTTTTCCTATGGTGTTTTGAGTCGCAAGTTTCAACATACACTGGAATATGTTAATAATTTAAGACACATTTTCCTAATTATATATTTAACAAAAATTATTAAATTATTATAGTTTAATTAATTAACTTCAGATTCTTTATAATAAAATAGTTACTTAAAAAAAAATAAAAATTATATACATATATCATAAACTAATATGTGAAAATATCCAATGCATAAAGAAATTAAAAATTTTTCTGTCACGGTAAAACAATCAAATTAAGTAAAAATATTAAATTTTGCTTATATACTAAAAATTCTCTATTGTGAATTTTTCTTTATACTACTATTTCGCATATAAGTCTGATTTAATTTTTCCTACATAGGACATTAGTTGGTATAATATAAATCCGATTTAATTGTCTTATTACATATATTGTAGTAACAGATGTAATGTTCACATTCCTGTAATTTGTGCAGAGTATATATTGTATATGTATATAATATGTATACATGTGTATATATGCATAATATAATATAATATATATATATATACATATGGATATATATATATATATATATATATATTTGTCAAAGGGTTTGTTCCGAGACACTTCCCGACACTTATTGACATATCCCGAGATATTTGCAGGCTTCCGGGCCTGACCTGGAAGAATTATATGTCAAATGGCAGTTTCCGGGACAGTCCTGGAAGACTTATGTATATACATATAGGAATTGCATATTTAAACGTATATACAAGGGAAACAGACACATATATATGTATATATGTCAATCGTATACTTTGACGACACTATATATATTCTCTGGCGATTTCAATGACTGTATAAGACATATAGTATTCTCTGGCGATCTCAATGACTGTATAAGACATATAGTATTCTCTGGCGATTTCAATGACAGTATAAGACATAATATTCATTTTACTAATATTAAATATGTATTATTCAATAGTATTAAATTTTAAATATGTACACAATATATATATATATATTAACACACAAAACTTCTTATACCTGAAAATATTTATATATATATATCGCTTATAAAGAAGTATACTAAATAATTAAATGAAAGCTGCTTTACTATGTGAACTCGACTTTACTCGCAAGGAAACATCCAGAAGATTCTAGAAGGCTCTAGAACGATAGCGTGATGCAATGCATGATGCAATGCTGAAACACGTTGCCACCTGCAAATCGATTACCAAGAATAAAGAAGGCCCGTTGCAAGCCGCATAACGATAAGTCAGTAAAGGAGCACCGCTATCGCTACTGAGAATAAAAGACGATTGGAAACCGTTAGCGATGAGTCACCTAGGAACGCCGCTATCGCTACTAAGAAGCCATCTCTCCGGGACTTAACCGTCGCAATCTCTACCTGGAACAGATTATCTCCGGTACTTCCCCGGCACATCTCTCCTACCATTGGCTGAGCCACATCGCCCGATGGGAGGAGCGAGCCCCATTTTACGGTATATAAACCCTGCTCCCGGCACGGAACGGCAGTGATCCCGCCGCAGTCAAGAAGTAAAGTTATCCAGCAACCAACCAAGCAATTACTACGGAGCTCTGAAGACATCGAGACATAGCCGCCATTTCGGATCGAGGTACCGAGGCTCCTCAGCTCTTCAACTCAGAGGAAAGAACATAGTAGCGAAGTGTACCACCTCAAGGCACATAAGACATTGTCTAACCTTGTGAGTATTTAAGCCAGTTCACATATCCCTAAATAGTAAAGCGCGACGGACACTCATTATATTTAATCATTATATTTAATTAATTATTTAACCACTGAATTTTGAACTCAATCTTATTTCACATTACGAACTCTGAATTTGAATACAGACATAAGCCATATATTACTCTGATTTACGATTCGTATCTGCATACGCCTGCGTTACAATCGTCTATATATTCAATATTTTACTCGATACTATTTAACTATATCTAACCGATATCGCATGTCTATTTAACTTGTTGTACTTGCAATATAAATATATTATATATGTATTTTATTGTATTACTGCTCACTTATATACGCATGTAATCCCGTATCCTACTACCTATTAGCGAATTGAATAACGCTAATTCCTCAGTACACATTAGAACATTATATCCTGTCAGAAGGTAAATTCGCAAATCATCTCAGAGATGCACGTTCAGTAAAGTGAACGTCGCACTAGCCTATTAAGACCAGGACCTGAGAACCCGGAATAATCGGATGTATACCTACCTCTCTATTCTTTTATGCTTTTAATACCTTGCACTTTCCAATAATTGCGAATTACTTTACCACACCGACTGACAGTGATCTTGCATATTGATATTTAAATTTATTTGACAAGTGTACTCCACCTTACCCTATTTGCTACTATTAAAACCATACCCTGTCATAAGGTAAATTCGTTACTACGATTCTGAGATGCACGTTCTGTAAAGTGAACGTCGCATTAACCTTCGGGGACCGGAATCCACGGGCAACCGTACATTTCTTCACCCTTCCCCGCTTACTCTCTCTCTGTTTTACAAACCTAACGAATTACTTTACCAAACCAAATGACAGTGGTCTTAATGATTATTAAAAATAATTAATTCATAATTTACAATTCAATTATTGATGCTTGAAGCTACACGTATTAATACTCTTAATATAAATATTAATACTTATATTCAAACCTCTATTCCTAACTCCTCTATACCCATTAGAGTTATATCCTGTCAGAAGGTAAATTCGCAAATCATCTCAGAGATGCACGTTCAGTAAAGTGAACGTCGCACTAGCCTATTAAGACCAGGACCTGAGAACCCGGAATTACTATTTCAAAGTTTAAGATTTAATTATTAACGATTGAGACATCAAGTATTAATATTCTCAACGCAGATATTAATACTCCTATCCAAATCCCTCCTTTTATCCACGTTATTACCAATCCTCATTTAATACAGGTTTATTATAATAATTACTGACATAAAGTTAATTTATTAACAGGTGAAGGGCTTTCTCGCATAAGATTAACCTTTCATCTCTGTTCGCTCTCATTAACAAGTAAATCACGCTACAAACGTGAGTCATATTCAATTATTTCAAATAATAAAACAATCTATCTTTCGATTTATTCATGTAAATTTATTTAACCGTTAGATGGTCTCTCCTTTCCGACGAAGGAATCAGATCGATCGAAACAAGCAGCACCTTCACTGCTACGCGAACGTAGATCTCGAAGACCTCTAAATCTAAACGTTTAAATTTATCCAACGCGAATAATCATACAGCCTCCCTCTTCAGACGCTTATTCGCCAATTAATAATATTCCTCCATACATTGACTATTCTCACCCTCAATTTCCTGAACAGTCTCATTCAGAATCAAATACTTACTTAATCGATCCAAATCATCAATTTTTAACTGACCCTGAATATTACGTCCATGATCAAACTCAACAATTAACATCTCCGGAATACGATCCATTTTTACAACCCAATTCTAATATTTTCGACGAGGACACCGTGGTACTCGCTCCCGACGACGTCAATAATTTCATCCCAGAAGGAGCACAGAATAATTTTAGCTCCTTTATAAACTATCTTAACCAATCTAACGACTCTGAACAGGAGCTCAATAACATTGTAATACAGTTCCAAGCTCATCCTGAACCGAGTCAGGACCAGTAGATTTTGTATCGACATAAAGGATTTATAAATGAATAAACAATTTTTATACTTGTAAAATATCTTTATTTCTTGACCCGACCCGCAGAATTCCTTCTCCATCCGACTTTCTCAATCGAATCTCAAGCTCTCGGCATCCCAGGGTATAGCCGGCCTAGCAGGTTGCCCTAAAAAGGTAGAGAGCAGCTTCTCGAACGTTTACCGAGGTAGACGCGAGAGAAGACCGACTTGTGCATAAGGTGATTTACCGTAAGGTGAATTGCCGGACGTAACACCTTCCTCTTCTCGTCCTTGTCGTCCAGTCCCTCGATGTCCACGTCCGCGTCCGTGTTCCTGTCACTGTTGTTGTCCGAGTCTGTGTCCATTTCGGAAGAGGAGAAGGAGACGACAAAGGGGGTCACTCTCAATCGTTTCCCTTTTTGGTCCGTGCCTTTCCAGTCCTTCTCCTTCTTCTGTTTTCCTGTCTCGGCCGTCTCGGCCGTTTGGACTGACTCTACTATCTGTAGATCGTCGTCTATCGGGAGCGGGGTAGCTTGCGCAACGGCCTTCATTTCCTCGCTCGGTCCCTCTTTTGCCCCTTCGGCGTCAATCTTCGGGAGCAGCACAATGGCTATCTTGCACGTTGATTCGCCGGTCTTAGGCGCCTCGTTGGATCTCTGGTTGTTATCAAAGTCCATATTCTCGGTATCACTTGCCGAGTCTGCCTCCCTTTCCCTAGTTAGGGCAACTGCCTCCCTCCTCGTCCTCTCTGTGTTTTTTGTACTACGAGTCTTAGCCATTTAATTGATCCCACTCTCCCGTCACGGCTTCTGTCCCCCAGGGTATACCCCCACCGACCAAGGGGTGCCCCGAAACATGACCGGCTACACCCCAAGGCCGGGCCCCAAGTTCCCAAGGGGAGGGGACGTACGTCATTGGCCGGGGGGATACCGCACCCCGGCCCGACCCCGAGCCCCTTACACACCCACGTGGGATTTGACGCCCACGTGGGCTTTCAGGGGTCCCACGCCTCCGACTGCGCGGGCACCGTGACGGGCGGCGCCACCTGGGGGGCCCACGGACGCTTTGGACAGGGTCGCCGCTCCCCGGCCCTGCCCTACACGCCGTGGCGACCAGCATTATGTGGGCGCCCCTCTCTGAAGGCTTTTAGAGAGGGACAGGCGCCTCTCCGGTCGGCCGGTTCGGAAGAGGAAACGGTTCCGACCGATCGGAGATATCTACTCTCGCCCCAGGCCCCGCCTCGGAAACGTCCGAGCGGCCCTAAGGCAGGGCGGCCGCAGCACCCGCCGGGCTATGCCCCTTGGGTAACCTTTCCGGGCAAAGCCCCTTGGGTAACTGCGGCGCGCCTTCCCCGCCGACTCAGCCCCGCCTCGGAATACGTCCGAGCGGCCTGAGTGGGCCTACCTCAGGGGAAACCCTGAGGCACCTCCCTGCCACCGGTAAACCGCCCCGCGAGGCGGGCCCCGGTGGTCGATCAGCATGGACCCCTCCGGGCAAAGCCCCTCGGGTGACCATGCTGACCCCTTCGCCGGCGTGACCCCCTCCGGGCAAAGCCCCTCGGGTAGTCACGCGCGGCACTTCCGTTGCGGACCCCGCCGATCCCACCCCCCTGGTGAAAACCCCCAAGCAGGCCCCCCCCCTTGCGGAGGGGAGGGAAAAACCCCGAGCGGCGAGAGCCGCCGGCCCGACATACTTGTCGAGACCAGAGCATGACGGGAAGGGAAGCGCCGAAGCGCCGTGCAATCCCTTCTCCTAACGGTGATATGCCACCGGGCGTTTGAATTCCGGGTCGCCATCCCTTACCACATACGAGCCGAAGCTCTAACGGGGAAGTGGGCCCCGTCTCTCCGGGGGGTGGAATTCTTCCACCGCCCGAAGAGAACCCCCAGTGTCTGAGGGTGAGCCCCCCAGGCTGGGGGCAGTGTACCCCGAAGGGTACGATCCGCTCTTAGCACCCCTCGCAAGACTATCCTCTTGCGAAGGGTGAGCCCTCTCACCACGACAAGGTGGCGGATAACGAGAGGGAGCCCTCTCACCACGACAAGGTGGCGGATAACGAGAGGGAGCCCTCTCACCACGACAAGGTGGCGGATAACGAGAGGGTACCTGTTCTAACCTACTTACTGTTTAAAAAATATATGACAAAATTTATGTTTTCGATTGGAGCTGTATAGCGGAGTGAATAAGTGCGGGACTAGTAACCATGATAACCCAGGTTCAAAACCCCATGCTGTTAAAATTTTTTTTTTTAATTTTTTAATTATTTTATATGATAGGTACTGCAACGTCTTTTCCTGCTCCGAAACGCCAAGTTTGGACAGGGGAGCGTTCAATTTAAATATTCTACTAGTTTGAACCCTAATACGGTAAAATTCGGTAACGAAAGAGTTAATTACTCGTACTTAGGTACTTTCGGTAACTCACGGTAAAGTTGGGCGCCAGGCGCATGTGAATGCGCCACGATACTCTTGAAAACGGTACTTAAGGTAACTTATTAAAATTCGATATAGAGTCGCGGGTCTATAGGATGGTAGTCTATGGTTGAGAGAGAGAGAGGTATAGAGAGACATACACGTGGTGATATAAGTTGACAGATATATATTTTGAACACTTAGGACTAACAATGGTACATATGATTAATATAATTGGACAATATAATTACAGAATAACATTAATATATAGATTAGCAGTAGGAACAAAAAAATAGAATAGTAATACCTCGGCGACTATAACAGAATGACAGAATTAATCTATTAACTCAGTCACGTTTTTTCTTGTACATGTTCTATAATTAGATTTTCGGAATTTGCGTGCAGCCGTTCTCCGCGAGTGTGTTAAAGATTTTACTCTTTGACTCGGCGAGAGAACGTGCGATGAAAACATCAATGATAACAATTTTCAAATACTTTAAATAATTTTTCGACAGTATTATACGAACGGAAGTTATACGGAAAAACAGAGATCGGTAACTGATATGCTGTTCAAACTTAGTATCGCGGACACGCGGTATATACAGAGTCACAAAAGAGGTCACAATTATATACGTCAAGACACGGCGCGGTATGAACAAAACAAAAAGGTAACAAATAGACAACGGTAATTTCGTGACTCTCTCGCACGTTCTCTCGCCGAGTCAAAGAGTAAAATCTTTAACACACTCGCGGAGAACGGCTGCACGCAAATTCCGAAAATCTAATTATAGAACATGTACAAGAAAAAACGTGACTCTGAATACAGCGGTAAATGAGAATTTACGATTCTCGTTTTCGATACGAATGACTGTCGGCGGCACTTTCGAAGAGGGCTCGGCTCGCGAAACTCGAAGTCGGCTGGCCCCGCGGTATGATACTCAAAGAGAGAGACCGCTCTCTCCAACACAAAACGATACGATAATGAGAGCACGGTACTCACGGTAATTACTCTATATGGTCTCAATACCCACGGCACCAACCAACATTTATCTACGGCTACTCGAGAGGCGGCTTACAATTTTCGGCGGTGAAAGATCGTCCTTCTTTAGTGTAGTCGGAGGTCTGGAGGCACCCTCTCTCACGTGTGGCACACCGAACAGTGCAGAGCCGGGCCTCGCGCTCCTGGGTACTTTACGTGCCGCGCCGATCTCTCGCGCATTCCATCGATGATAGGGTCGATGGCGGGGGCCCTATGGTCTCTCTCGACTCCCCCCTTGCTGGGGTAATTTTCTCGCCGGTATCTCAGAGCTGCTCGAGAGGATATTTCTCCGGGTTTGTTCCTTTGGCATTTCTCCTGGGACAAGCGGTAAGCTGGCTGGGCCCTCCGTCGTCTTTCTCTAGGAGCGGCCCCGAGGTTGATGTGACTCGGAGTCCTCTCGGTATTCTAGAATATTTTCACGGCATCAATATTGCGCGAGAGATATTAAATTGAATTTCGGCCACTCGATGCTTATCTGCGCGAGGTCTTGTGCTCTCTCTCTCTCTCTCTCACTCTCGCTCCATCCTTCTCTCTCGGCTGCGGCATTCCGGCATCCTCCGTCTCTCTTCTTCTTGCTTCACAAAGTTCTCCTGCCGCTCTTTCGGACCGTCGTTGTCGCTCTCCCTATGAATCGCTTTGCACGCGCATCGACAGGCCGATGCTGCGTGCAATTGTAATTCCCGCAAAAAATACGGTAACAAACAAAATGAACGCAAACGGATCGCACCCTCCCCGAAATAAGGGGCGCTCCAGATCCCCGCGTCCTACCCGATCGGGTTTTTCGCCCTTGTAATAGCGCTCCAAAAGCGTTTATTAATTATTATCGCAAATATTCTGAATCATATATTTTTATACTTTTTTATTTAAAAAAAGTAAGAATCTTCTCTCAACCGTACTGGCAAGTATTATTTATTCAATCACAACGTTTCGACCCTTCTTTGAGTCCTTATCAAGTGATCTAGATATACATAAACAGAGATTAATACAATAAAAAACAAAATTACTTCACTAACAATATTACAAAATGATAAAAAGAAGCGAAACATACTTATAAAAATAAAAATAAAATTATAATTTTAAGATGTCAAGAACGAACATAGTGTCGGTTTGACAACACGTCAAGACTCTTAGACGAGTTATTGAAAACTAAACGATTTTTATTATTTTGTCGTAAATATTACTTAGATTGTCGGTATCCTTTTGTAAATTAATAGCGCTTTATTTTTCTAAATAAAAAACATTTCAGCGATTTTTCTTTTTCTTACGTGTTTTTTACTGTGCAAAATAACAGGCGAAGTCCAGTCAAAATCGTGATCGAATTCAATTTTATGTTTGCTGATAACTGATAAATTACTCGAATGCATTTTGATGCTGCTGAAATGTTCCTTTACACGTGTACATAGATGTCTCTTTGTTTGTCCGATGTATAACACGTTGCAATCATTACAATTAATTTTGTAAACTACTTCAGTTTTTTTATCTATAAGCAGTCTATCCTTGCCGAGTGTAATTAAATGATTCGGTTTTTTAGGAACTATGAACAACATTAAATCCGATATTTTTAAAAATTCGATCGATATCGCCTAAGCTATTAACATAAGGTAGTGAAATGAAAGGAAACTTATCAACAATATTTCGCTCATTACTCGATTCATTGATGTTTCTGTGTTTTAAAAAGTTAATCCTTTTATTATCCCAACGATCAATTACATGTTTAGGAAAGCAGTTATTAAATAAAATCTGTTTCACGATATTAATATTCTCGTCGTGAAACTGGTCATTAGATAAGAGAATCGCGTGATCTACAAGAATAAAAATTGGGTTCATTTTATATTTAAAAGAGTGATTGGAAAAGAAATTCATATATGTGTTCGAACACGTTTCCTTCCTGTACCATGTTATATCCCTAAAAGATATAACTATTAGGAAATAACTACTCATATTGCATCCGCTTGACGACGGACACTGACCGCGTAAAAACACATACGCTGCGAGATATACGCGGTATCGAAATTGCCCAAAGTGCGAGCAAAGCAGAAGGACTTTAAATTTACTTCGCTTGCACCTAGGTCCTTGACCGAGGGGGCTTGTTGCCAGGCACCTCTTCCGATCGAGGAAATTCCAAAAAAGCGACATTATAAAACGGAGCAAGAGACGCGCCCGCAGTCGAAAGGTCGCTCCGAAGTCGATCTCGAGTCGTTAGTTAAAACGACCTCGCTAGTCGCGTGCGATCTTTAACATCTTTTCGTAGTCGCGCGCGATACGCGAAGTTATAGTTAAATAGTGCCGCTAAACAGATACGCACAAGTGTAACATTGGTAAAATAAATAAAAGTCAAGCGGTTAACTTAAATAAAAGTTCTTTAATAATAAAAAGTGAAGTGCATTCATTTCATCAACCCGAAATAAGTCCTGACGCCCCGAATCCTCATCCTAATTTGGCGCGACCCCTTGTGCCTTACCCGAGGCACACAACAAAATTGGTGGCAGCGGTGGGATTGCGCCGAAGGACCGTCAGGAACTACTTGAAGGAAGACCTGAAAAATACAGCAGTATTAATAATCAGGAATGTCAAAAATAATAATCGACGGGAAGCGGACAACACAGAAGGCAACAAATAAAACCTGTAACATATAAACAGGCACGTCAGCTGGATAAAACAGCCGATGTAGAAGCAGCAGCGTGCCGTACGAGCAAGACTGTACACACACACACGGACAACGCATCAGCAGACGTGAAGTAGGCCACCATCTAAGGACGCGATCTACGATAACACGGACAACGCATTGCATCGTACAGCGACCCGCAGGATCACCTTACAACGCCGGACCGCCAGCCGTATCAACACCGCCGAGCGATGATCTGCAGCGTCAGCAAGCGAGCGATAATTATGCTAGCCGTATTAATGTAAGTCCCGAATAAAACTTTTTATATATATTGCGTGAATGTCGGAGGAGAGCGAAACACCCCGATCCGCGCCTTGATAGGTAGTCGCGTTGTCGGAATATAGATCGGATGAAATGCCACAACGCGCTACAAACCGTTCGAAAAATGCGAGAAACGCAGCCGTGGAATAATCATGAACGAGCTCTAAGTGTATAGCTCGTGTAGCGAGACAAACAAATAACGAGATGTATGTTTTGTGCAACTTACGTCCGCGGCCGGAAGCGTCTCGAATTGCGAAGGGGCCGGCGTAATCCAGTCCCGTATGGCAAAATGGACGGGACGGAGTTACTCTAAATGTAGGAAGGTCGGACATAAATTGCACGCCGGTTATGGCGCGATGCCGAGTACATGTCACACAATTGCGGATACAACTTTTTACCATGCTTCGCGCCCCCAGAATCCAATATTGTTCTCGCAACGTGCGAAGCATTAATTGTACGCCGCCGTAAAGAGTGTCCTTATAAATTTGATCGATAATGAGCTTAGAAAGTTGATGTTTTGGAAGTAAAATCGGAAACTTACGATCATATGAAAGGTCAGACATTTGAAGTCGACCACCCACGCGTAAGATACGGAGGGATCAAGAAAAGGATCAAGAGAATTGAATGGAGAATCGAATTGGTACCCCTTGAATTGAATTTGAACGCGACGATTTCTTTTAAAAAGTATTCCGTTTGCATCTGTTTAATCAGAATTTGTGCGCGGTTTTTATTCATCAACTTGCAAACAGAAAGAAATTGAGCAACATCTGGGATTCTCGTTCGAAACTTGAATTGAAGGACGTATGCGGTAACACGTAGTAAGCGCGGCTACGTGGAGATATGATCGAATAATGCAAAAAATTCCGTTTTGATTTGAATGATGCGAGGGTAGTAGATTGTGAACTGAATTAAAGCTTTTCAATTCGGAATCATCTTTTGTGCAATTTATCGTTGGTTTAAGGGCCCAAATTTTTCCTGTTAAATTTTAGCCATGGGGGGCCGGGGTAAACCGGGGAACTTGAAGGCTTTACCCAAGCTGGATTTTTTACCGCGCGATGCGCGACCCGCGGGATTTTTCTCTTTTGGCACAGTAGCCAGTCGCCGTAAAAAAAACCTTTTTAAATAGAAGAACTTTTGTTAGCAAACGAAAAATTTTAAATTGTTTAAAAGTTTTGGGTAACCTTTCTAACAAAATTTAGCCAAGTCACTCAGAAAAACCCACGGGAAAAGGTTTTCCCCAATTTTCCCTCGCGTCAATAGTAAACGAAAACACAGCGAGCTAGCGGGGGGTGAGCCGCAAAAAGGGTCGAGTCGTGGAATCGAAATCGTTTTAATCGAAGCGACCTTGTTTTTTGACATGAGAAGTCAAACCCATGACTGTCCCCCGAGTTTGTGAAAATTTTTTAAATAGACTACCGCGCTAGGCTTTAGACGAAGCGTCGAAAAAAGCCGGCAAAGGTAAGAACGGAATGTTACGCTCGAAGCCTAACCAACGAAGAATTTGAAGTTTTCAAGTGTAACTTTTTCTCGCAAAAAGCATTCCATTGGGTTTGTATTTCCGCAGGAAGAATATCCCCCCATCCGTAAAAAAATTTCCGTGGGGTTTTTTTTGGGGGGTTTTTTTTTAGGTTTCTAAACCCCAAAAAACCCCCGAGGGGATCAAATTTTTTGCTATCGAAAAAGGTTTTTTTTCCTTTTGGGGAAAAGTGGGTAAGGGGGAGGGGAAATTTTTTTTGGGAAATTTTTTTCACGAAAAGGGGCCCCAAAAAAAAAAGTATTTTTTTAAATTTTTCCCCCTTTTTGGGGAAAAGGTTTGGGCCCCGCTAAAACCCCTGATTCCCAGGGTTTTTTCCCTTTGAATTTTTAAAAAACGTTTCCGGGGCCCCCTTTTTCCCAAAAATGAATCCCCCCCTTTCCCAAAAAAAAATTTTGGTTTCCCTTTTTTTTTAAACTGGAGGGTTTTTTCATCGCCCCGGGGTTTGGCCCTCATAAATTTATTTCATTTTTAAAAATTTTTTGGGCGGGGGAAAAAAAGCGAACCTCGTTGATTTAAATTTTTTTTGGCCCCGCGTTGGGAAAAATAAGGGCGCAGGCCCTTTTCCAAAAGTTTAAAGGTATTTAAAAAAAAGTAGGGAAAAGGGGTTTGTTCGGGGGGTTTAGGGGTAAAATTTAAAAGGTTTTGGGGGATCGCCCCGGAAAAAACCCCGATTTTTCAAAAAATTTGCAAAATATAGCGGGGAAAAAAAAATTTTTTTAAAAACCCCCTTTTAAAAAAATGCCGTAAATGGGTTGAATTTTTGGGAAAACCCAAACAAAAAATTATCTTTTTAAAGGGAAATTTTTTTTCGAGGAAAATTCCCCAAAGGGTTTTAAAGGGGACAAAGTTTGGGGGGGAGTATTGGCCCCCTTTCGAAAACTGGAATAAAAGGGGGGGAAAAGCCCCGGGGGGAAAAGTTTTTTCCGTTTTCGATTTTTTGCATATGTCCCGGGTTTTCCCCTACTCTTTAAAAAAAAATCGAAATTGTTTTCCCCCGGCCCGGGGTTAAAAAAATAGTCCGGGAAAATAAAATTTTTTTCCCTCTTAAGAAAAAAATCCCAAAAATATCAAACATCTTTTTTAAAAAAACGCCCCAAAGCCCGGCCCCTGACAAAATTTAAACCCCCCCCCAAAACAAAAAGGGGGGCGCTTGTGGGGGCCAAAAGGGCCCCCAACCCCCCGGGGAAAAGGGGCCCCAAAACCCCCGGGGGTTTTTCCCCCCCTCCGGGCCCCCCCACCCCGGGGGGCCCCAAAAAAAAAGGCCCCCAAGCGCCCCGGGGTTTTGTCATTTCTTTCCCGCCCCCGAAAAATACTTCCCCCTTTTTTTAAATTCTAACTTTTGGGGCCCAAAATTTCCCCAAAATCAAAAATTTTAAAAATTTTTCTTTTGGAAAAATCCTAACCCAAAAAAACAAAAATTCCCCCTCAAGCCAAAATTTTTAAAAATTTTTAAATTTCAAAAACCGTAAAATTTTTAAAAAAATCAGGGGGTTTTATGGTAAAAACTAGGTTTTGGGGACTCTTCAAAAAATTCCAAATCCCGTTTAAAATAAGGTTTTTTTTTTAAATCGGGAAAAGGGGGGTTTTAATTCAGAAAAATTTTAAAAAATTTTTTTAAAAAAGGGCCACCCCCCCATCACATTAAAATTTAAACCCTTCCCCCGTTTTTCCCCAAAAAAGGGAAAATTTAAATTGGGGGGCCCCCCGCATATTAACCCCCTTATTTGAAATAAAAATTTAGAGGTGCTTTAAATTAAAAAATTTCCTAAAAAAGCGAGGGGGGGGGAAGGAAAACAACTACAAAAAAAAAACCGGGGGCAAAAGTGAATCAGGACCGGGGAATATTCTAAATTTTTTCGGAAAATGGGATCAGGCCCAAAACCGGGAAAACGAGGCCCTTTTTTAACATTTAAAAAAAAAAACAAAAAAACTCCTACAGTGGAAGGGGCAAAACCAAAAACTTTTTCCCAAACCCCGCCCTTCCGCCCCCAAAACCCCCCCAGTAAAAGACCCCCCGCAAAGCACTCCCCCCCAAAAGCCCAACCGCTCAAAAAGTGCTACAAAAGGGAAAATGAAAAAATGTTAACCAAGGAAAAACGCGGGGTGTTGGAAAAATTTAGAAAACCCGGTTTTTTCCCCCCTTAAGGAAAAAATTCTAAAAAAATCCCCCGGGGCGCATTTTTTTCCCCCCTTTTTCCCTTCCCTAAAAGGGGGAAAAATATAAAAAAAAGGGTCGGGTTTAAAACTGGGTCCCCCGCACAAGGGGACAACTCCGAATTTTTAAAAACCCCGGAAAAACCCAAATAAATTTAACTCTTAAAATCTTCGTGTCCTTAAAAAAAAAAATTTTGTAATCCGAAAAAAGGGTTTCTTTTAAAAAAAAAAAAATTTAAAAAAACACTCCCGATTTAACCCACATTTTACCCACCATTTTTTTTTCCCCAAAATTTCCGAATTATACCGAACCCCTTCTTTTTTAAAAAAAAACCCCACATTAAAAACCAAAAGTAGTTCTTCTACCCCCCCGTTCCCCAAAATACCCCCGTAAATTTTTTTTTATCGAAAGACCCCCAAAAATTTTAAAAAAACCCCTTTTTAAACCCCCCGGCCCTTTCCCGGGGCGATCGTTCCCAAAAAGTTCCGACGTTTTATCGCGCCCACATCGGTCCCTTTACCAAATTTTTAAAACCCACTTTTTCCCGGGAAAACCCCCCGGGTCTTTAAAACCCTCTCGAGCGAAAAACGCATTTTTTAATACAAAAAAACGGGGGGGTTTTGTTTTTGCCCAACCCCTTTTTTTAAAGGTTTTTAAACCCCCCTTTCCGGAGTTAATCTCCAAAAACCCCTCGACCCTCCGTTTACTGTCAAGTCGGAAATCGGGTAATTTCTTTTAAAACTAAAGCCGTTTTTGTCTTTCAGGCTTCCCCCGCGTTAAAACCTCGAACTTCTAAATTTTTTCTGGACCGGATCCAAAACCTAGCCTAACCATAGGGAATTATTAGTTGGGAATTTTTTTGGGGAAATTTCCAGCAACCGCCTCACCCTTTTCACGGGGGGGGTTTTGACCTATGCGAACTTTGCAAATCTTTTCCCAAACATTTCCGAAACCCCGGATAGCGTCCCGGCGAGGAAGAAGACGGAACCACGCATCTGTAGAATTTAGATGGGCCCTCCCCGCCGAAAACTCCCTATTTTTAAGGGAAAACACATTTTTTCCCCTTTTCCTCCCATCGGGAAACCTTTGTCGGAAAACCCTTCGTCGGGGGGTACCCCCGGAAAAAATTTTCCGTAAAAACCGACTTTTGTCCCCCCGCGCATGTTGGGAGTACGTGAAAACGCGAATAAACCACTCGCAATAAAAAGCCCAAACTGCGAAGGGGCCCTAAAAAAATTTGGGTAGCGGGGGATCCAAATTTTTCCCAAAAAAAAAAACTAGGGTTGACACGGCCCCAAAAAACCCCGGGGGGGAAGTTTTGGTAGAAAAGGAGGGAACGAAAAAGATTTTTTCCGAAAAAGTTTGCTAAAATTTCCCGTTGAACTAAAACAACGAAAAACCGATTAGCCGAACTCAGACAAAAACTAAAGACAGGGAAGCCGCTTTAAAGGTCAAAAAAAATTTTTTAAAACTGAAGCCCCCTACCTAAGGCCCAAACCAAAAACCCGGATAAAAGAGAGCGGGGTTTTGGAACCCTTAAAAATAATGCAAAAAACGTCGGGGACGCCCTCCTCGAGAATGAGGGGCTTTAAAAAGATACCCCCTCGCTAAAAAGGGAGGATTGCCCCGGGGAATAGCCCCTTCCCCCGCAGAGCCCCATCCCCTTCCAAACGGTTTTCGGGACAACCTTTATTGCCCCTCACATTCAAAGGGGAAACCCCGGCCTACATATGGGTCGCCTCAACTCCGGCCCATTTCTCATTTGGGCGAAGCAACGGAACTGTCCCTTTTTTCGCGGATATAACTACCACAGGGAAATTCCCAACGCGAGTTTTTCGCCCGCGCCCCGGAAAATCATTCCCCCCTTCCTCGGGCGGAACCTCACTGCTCTGCTAAAAACAAATTCGTGGACGCCCTTTTAAAACGCCGTCGGGGAAACAACCGCAAAAGGGCCCCCCGTCCCAATTTAAATTTCCCCTAACCCAATAACGTTTTTTGGCTCCGCAAAAACCCAATCGATCAATATAAGGAGATTTATTACGGTGTACTTGAAACCACCGAAAATTTTTAAAATTTCTTTAAATCGTTTTTTAAGGCCCAATCCGCGTCCTAGTCCCAGGGCCGAAAACGGAAAATGGGGACGACAAAAATTGCTCCCCGAAATCCCCAATCACGGAAAAGGGATCTTTTCTGTGCTGTAAACCTTTTTCAGTACAGACTGCAGATGGATAAAAGGGCCTTTCCCCCTTCCCGTACCGTTTGAGGCATTTGCAAGGGCAAAGGAACTCGCAAAGGGGAAGGATTTTGGACAAGATAAAAATAACCCCCGCAAACCGTCGCAACCCGACCCCCCCCCACAAAATAAATTAAAACCCCGGCGCAAACTGATCCTATTCCCGAAATAAAAATTATTCTCGAGAGCTTTAATCCGAAAAATTTTATCGCGTAAAAATTACGCGAGCCCCCCCTGAAAACGCGAGAAAGAGAGGATCGCCCACCCTAAAACGACGAGGGAAAAAACCATTAACGCGAACCCCTAATAATGCTCTTCTTCGTAAAAATGACCCCCTTTAACAAAGGGTGTCGCTATTGAAAAAAAAGGACACGAAATCGGGAGTGTAAAAACCGAGAAACAAAAAATAACGCGCGGAAAAGAGAGGGGGAAACGCATCACCCCTGCGGGAAGGCCCCGGGTAATTTCCCCCAAAGGGGCTTTCCCCCCCCAAACCCGCCCCCGTCCGAAAAAACCCAAACCCGGGGAAACCCTAGAAACCGAGAAGCCAAAATCCCCAACCCTTAAAATTCCCCGGTCATTCCCCACGCGCCCCCCGGGGCCCTTTAATTGCGACGGACTTTTCCCAAAAACAACTTTTAAAAGGATGTTTACGGGGCCCGGGCCCCTAACTCATTAAATTCAAAACCCTAAAAAATCCCGGGGTTTAAAAATTCTTTAAAAGAGACACGTTTTCCCTTAGGGGGTTAAAAAAAAACCGAGAAGAAAAAAACACTCAGGTCCCCCAAAATCGTGTAAAATGGGTTATCCCCTCTATCCCCCCCAGGGCGGAAACCATTTTTTCCCCCCAACCTTTAAAGAAGGGTTTCCTAGTCCGACTTCCCCCCAAGATGCTACACCCTTACCTAAAGGAAGGGGTCATTTTTAAACTTGGCGAAATATTAAAAATTCCTTTTCTCGAAACGCAAAAACTATAGTATCCCCTGCTCGAGGGCGCTAAAACTTAAAACGTAAACGTAAAAATTTCCCACGTCCCCAAAAAGGAAACGTCCCCGTCTTAGCGTCTGCGAAAACGTATTCCTCGGAGAAGCGATAGTCCTAATCCTTGGAAGGTAACCCTTTCCAGCAATCAATGCTAGCGATACAGACCGCGATTTATTTGGCCCCCTCCGATAGACCCCCCAAGGAAAGAACAAATCTCTAGCGGAAGCGTCCGATGAAACCTTAGGGTCTTAAAACCAAATCCTTTCTTTTTCCCTAAACCACAGATTTATCCCTGTTGAACAAAAATCAACACCCCGGGGACCCTTTTCGTGGGAACCTTTTGAACAAAGAAAAACAAAACCATGTCTAACCTAATAAAAAACGTACAGCGACTTTTTTTAAAAACCCTTCCAAACCCAAAAGCTGGGGTTTACAGGGTTGCAAAAATCCAAAAAATTTACAAAAAGCCCGACGTAAACCCCTACCCCCCAAAAACCCTATCTTTTTTCCTCCAATCCAAAGGGGGAAAATTGACAACAAATAAGAATTACTAACAACTTGAAATTTTAAACATTTGGGAATCACCATCCCTTTCACCCTTGTGGATAGAAACCTAAGCCCCCCATTCGAAGGGAAACACCTTTTGGAGAATGGTCGTAGCCCTATCGACATAAACGAAAAAAACATAGGCGACGCGTATCCTTTCCCAAAACAAAAAACAAAATTCTCATCGCAAAAGGAAAAAAGGCCCCAAAAAATACTTTAGTGTATTCGCCCCCGGCTTCGGTTTCCCCCAAAATCCCGACCCAACGAGCCAAACGCGAAAAAAACTGCATTCTCGAACCGCATGGCCTTTTTACGATTTCAAGCGAAGCCGTTCGTTTAAAAAAACGCCCCCGAGGGTTCCCAAGACTCATGGTAAAGGTCAGGGCGGCCCAAAGGAACGAATTTTTTTGGTTTTATTGACGTTTATCGTATTGTCCGCCAGCTCACTCCGGGAACACAAAATCATTTTCCAAACAAAGCCAGAGATTAGGGCCAATTTTAAAACTTGAAAGCCCCAAACCCAGAAAAATCCCAATTTTCTGCGAAAGGAAGTGGGATATTTGGGCCACATAATTAGCACGATGGGGAAAAACCCGCCCCCACCCAAAATTTTTCCCCCCCGCGGAAAAGGGAATTCCCCCCGGGCCCCCCAAAACACGAAAATAAAAAAACCCAACCCTTTGGGCCCTTTGGGCGGGGCTACTTGTAGTTTTTAATTTTCCCGGTTTTTTTTAAAAAATTTGAAGGGCCCCCTTAGGGACTTTCTAAAAAGCCCAAGCATTTTTTTGGGGAAAAACGCCCAAGAAAGAGTTTTACAAAACTCCGCGACGCTTTAAGCCCCCAAAGGGCCCATTTTCCTTTTTTTCCCCCGTTTTTAAAAGCAACCTTTCTTTCGCCCACAACGACCTTCCGGTTTTAACCATCGGGGGATTTTTGAGCCCGGGGAAAAATCGGAAAAGACCAAACCCATTACTTTAAAATCTCGTCTTTTGAATAGCGCAAAAAAAATTAAAATTCAACATCAAAAAGGAAACTACTAGCAAATCGTCTATTTCGCCCAATTTACTTCCGTCCTTAAAAATTTTATGGACGAAATTTTACACTATTTTACGGACCCTAGACCGCGGGTGTGGATGCTTTCCCCGTAACGGCCCCCCCCTCACGGCCCCACCAAATGGCCCCTTAAAATTTGCGGAATACAAAATATAGCGTGTATAAAGCCGGAAAAATTTAACGAAAACCCCCCGATGCATTTTCCCCCAAACCCAACCCAAAACCTGCAACCAAAACGTGAAAACCCAAATCCTACCTTTTGAAAAAACTCGAAAAACTCTCCATTTTCCGGGGAATCGCTTTTTAAACCCCTAAAAAAGAAGGCAAACCGTCAAAACCCCGAAACAATGGGAAAAATCTCGAGAAAACAAAAAGCGACAATCCGACGACCCCCAACCGCGATCTTCAAGGAAAACCGATTTTCCCAACGACGATATTAACAATACAAACCCGGGAAAAATGCGGACTGAGAGCAACAACTTTTCCAATCCACACACCCCCCTATTTTCGTAATATAATGTATTCGTGAAAAGGGGAACAAAATGGGGACCCAAGTTATATCGATCCCAGAAAATTTGGGTTCACGCTTTAAGGAAAACCTAGTCTTTTTTTGTCACACAAAAAGGTAAAACCGATCGACCTTGGGCTCGCATGCCCCAAGAAAAACAATTTTTCCCCAAATAAATTTGAGGACCAGCTCGCCGGGGAAAAGGGAAAAACCGCGGGGAAAATCCCCAAAATTTATTTTCTTTTGTCTTCAAAGAACGCGAATGGGGAAATTTAAACCGAAAAAAAATACAAAAGAATATTAAATCGCTGTTGGATTTCGTCAAAAAATTGGGAACGTCTTCTATCTCTTTAAAGCCAGAGGCGATACGACAACGCCCCCTGGAACGGGGTACCCTTTTTTACCCCCCGCGCATTCTAAGCGAAATTAATGAAAAAATTTCATTTGTAATAACAAAATTCTTTTCCCCAAAACCGAGAGAAAAAACCCTTAATCGCCAAAAATTCAAATTCACGATCGGGGGGCCATAAGGCATCCCCCAAAAACATCCCCAACGTATAAAGAAACGCTAAAAATGGAACGGAAATGAAAATGACATTCAAATTTTTTTAAAAACCCGTCCCCTTCCCAACTAAAAAAATTAGTCCCCCTAAAGACCAGAAAAACCCAGGTTCTAAACGGAAAACCCCTGGCACACCTTTTCGAAAAAATTGGGATGGACATTAGGGGAAACCGTTCCCATTAAAACGGACTAATCCCCAAATATATACTTAAAAAACCCCGATTTTTTAAAAACAAATATTCCTTACCCAACCCCCCTGCAACACGCAAACGCGATCGACTTAGCTGACGCTTTCCCCAATGAACAATATGCGTCTTGGGAGCGCCAAAAGCTTTTTTCTCCAGACAGGGATCGCTTTTTTCCTAAATCCCAAGGGCCGTAACTGAAAAAAATTTTAAAAATTAAAACAATTCAAAACGACGGCCCCCCGGGGCCGAAAATCTATGGCTCAATAGGCGCCCCCCCATGTCTTGGGGGAAACTTAAAGAAATACGTAGATAGAAAAAATGATTGGGACAAATACTTAAACTAGCGCCCATTTTCTTAAAATACTAGGGGACAGGGGGGGAAACGCGATATACTCCCCATGAATTGTCTTTGGGAAAAACCCAAATTTTCCTTTCCCCAATTTAAACCCCGGGTTCCCCGACTCCAGGACGAGAGTTTACGCCTAATTATCTTAAAAACCTTTTAAAAAACTGAGTGACCCACCCGGGCCGCCCGCGGAAATTTAATACCGCTAAAAAAGGTTCAGGTCTACTACACCGCCGAGTTAAGGGCCCCAAAAAGTTTCGAGGGGGGAAACATGTCTTATTAAAAAAACCCCAAAAAAAAAAAAAGGAAAATTAAGCAATAAAATAAAAACCGGGCCCCCCTAAAAAAATCATTAGTCTTTTTTTTTAATCGTAACGTTGTTACCTAAGTAAAAATAAGACAAAAATTGTACCCGAAGAAAAGCAAAAGCTTCCCCCAATAAAAACCCTATCGAAAAAAAACCCCCACTCCGGGCCAGACGACTATATCTTGGATTGGGCGGGGAACCGGGCCCCATAATCAAGGGGAACCTCAGAATGAAGACCTCGCAAGTTCCTTTTTGCAGTCTCGCTGTTAGCCAAAAATTCAAACACTAATGGTTTGACGGGGAGGAAAGGGCCCAAAACCTTACTTCCTACCCTCACGGTTTTTACGAGGGAATAAAAACCTGATAACTTTGAAGCGGACAAAGAAGAAGTATATATAAAAACTTTTTACAACTGAAGCGAATTCGATCACAAAACCCTCGCCCCCAAAGTAAGGTTTTAAACCGATCGAACCATCTACTACTGTTAGATGCACTCAATGTATCCTTGGTGCACAATGGAAGGGGCGAATACATCCGCGAAGTAAATTGGGAAAAACCTGCAAGAAACTTCCAAACCCCGGGAAATATTTTTCCCGGGAAACCAAAGGCCCCCAAACACGGACTCAGGTGCTACCCCCAACCACCTTTTCTTGATCCTCCAAGGAAACCCCCAAAACCGACGGAACATCTTTTGGAACTCAGTTCAACCCCGACCCGTTTTTGGGACTTGGGATAAAAGTGGTGTTTCCCAAACATCTATAAAAAATTCCCACCCCAAACCAGCTCCCCCGTCCACATAGCACCCCCCAAAAAAAATAAAAATTTTCCCCCCGGTTTTCTCGATGTCCCCGTAGCTTTTTGGAGAAATTTAAAGACGCAGATTGGGTCAACCACATATTTGGAAAGGGGCTACCCCCCGATAACCCGCCACTTCAAACGCTACACGTTTCTACCAAGGGCCTTAACACAAACCGCCTCTCTCTAAGCCCACAAAAGAAACACCGACCATCTACCATTCACCACGCAAAAAAACCACCTTTTCTTTAGCACAAACCCCGGAAAAAAATGTTTGCGGGTCAGAATTTTTAGGAAAGGAACATCCAACTCTGCAAAACTCGAGACCCAACCCACATACGTTTAAGGGCCACTCCAGAGCCCAAAACGTAACCCGATATATTTTCCTTACGTAAATTTAAAATTCCCTTTTCGTTGGAAAAAAACTTAAAAACAAAAACACAATTGGGTTTAAGACATAATGGGGCCAAAAAATTTCTTTAGGGGAGACAAATTCTAAAAACGCTCTCTCCTCCCCAGCCCTCGCCCCGGGCGAAAGGCGCATCGAAACATGAAAGGCCCCCCAGGCTACCCGCCATTTTCGGCAAAGGCGAAGTCCCCCATTTGATCAAAAGCGTACCGGGGGATGCCCAGTAAAACCCCGCTGAAAATGCTAAAAACGAACTCCCCGCACCCCCCCAAACAAATCCCCCTTCCTGTTGCCCAAATCAAGGGCTTAAACCAAAAAATAAAACCCGGGATTGCCCGAAACTCCCCTTTTTTCCCGGGGATTTATCAAGTCCAAACTGGTATCGTTTTAACCCCAAAGCCGTGGAATCAAAGGCGCCGCCCATGATTCAAACCCCTAAACCAAAAAACCCCAATGGGGATAAAGTCTTCCCCAAATTTACTCCTCCCGGCATCTATACCCGAAAACCTTGATCGTCCGCGACCCCTTAGGTTTTCCCCTGGGGAACCCTCCCCTTTAAACTCAAAACATTTCTAGAGGAGCAAAAGGACAAGAATCCCCCCCGGGAAACCCCTTTTATGCTAACCCCGTTGGACAGAAAAACCCCCCGACCCGCTAGCAGAAAATAAAGGGAGCCCGCTTGTGGGAAAAGGGTTCGTAAAATTTTTTGGGTCACAAACGCTGGAATCCCCGGAATATTCGTCATCGTCCGTGTCGCCAAAATAAATTTTCGACACACTGAACATGGCTACGCACTCCCTTTTCCCTTTTTATTGGGGGGTTTTTCACCCCCTGCTAAGCCCCTTTTGGAAACCCAGTAACAAAGGTCCAAATGCACCCCGGAAACCATCGGAAGAGAACCAGGACCAAAGGACGAGAACTAAAAAACCCCTAAATCCCCCTTTTGAGACCGAATTTTTGCACCCCCACAAAAAAAATCCAAATTTAAAAGGCCCCCAAAAAACTACAAAAAAACTGCGGGAACCTCCTCAAAGAAGGAGTTAGATCAAAGATAAATTAACAAAAATTTAAAAACCTTTTAAATTTTAAATACTAAAATCGGGAAAAAAGTTGGAACCCTGGTCCCAAAAATTTTTTTTTCTAAGGGGGGTGTCACGTCCGGGTTTTATTCCCTTTTCCGGGGATGTAAATTTTTTTTTTCCCCTATAAGAAAAAAATCCTAAAACATCAAACAAACATTTTAAAACGGGGCCGCCGGGCCCTACGCTTAATTCCGCCCAGAACTAAACCCTGGCGGCCCTAGCGCCCCAAAGGGTTCCCCCCCACCCCGGGGAGACCCCCTACTTCCCGGAGATTCCCCCTCTCCAGGCCGCCGCAGGCCCAGCCGCCAAAAAGAAGGACCCCCAAACATTTCCCCAAATTTTGTATTCTCTTCGCGACCCGAAATTTCGGCCCCCCTCTAAAATTTAACTCTGATTTCCCCTTCAACTCTAAGTATAAAAATTAACTCTAAATCTAAATTCTAACTAAATCAATTCTGGGGGCTAAATTTCAAATCCTTTATTTCTATAACCCCAAAAAAATCAGTGTTTTTTGGGGTGAAACCGGGGTTTTTACTCTTCAAAACTTCCACTCCCTGAAAAAAATACATTGGGGTTTTAAAAACTTCCAAAAACGGCGTTTTTAATTCAAATAATTTAAACTGTTTTGGGGGCGGACCACCGCCCCATCAAAAAGTTTTGAATTAACCCTTCTCAACATTTGCCAAATAAAGGAAAATTTATGTGATTTCCGGGCCCCAAACAACCCCCCTTATTGAGTAATCATTAGAGGATGCAAACAAATTCAAAATGCCAAGACGCCCACGCGCGGGGAAAGGGAAAATCAACTACAAAAATAAACCCCTCTATCGTGAATCACGACCAGGAATATTCCCCAATTTCTCCCGGGGTGGGGGTATCAGGCCGTCCTTAAAACAGGACATTTTTACAATTAAAAAAAAATAACAACGACGAAATCCCCACAGGGGAAGTGCTACCAATAAAAGTTTTCCCCCCCCCAAAAGCCCGCCGCCGGCCCAAAAATCCCCCTGAACACCCCCCGCCGCACCACTACCCCCCAAAATAAAAGCCACCGATCCCAAAAAGTGCACAAAGAAGTGAAATTCGGGGTTAAACCCAAGGAATCGCGCGTGTTGCAAAATTTAAGACGGGGGTAAACCCCGTGGAAAAAAACATTCCCAGAAAAATCTCCGACGCCCTTTTTCCCCCCCTTTTCCTCGTCACTACTGCGGAAAACTATAAAAAAAAGGGGCGGCTTTTAAAAAAGGGGCGTCCACTGCACACGGTACAAAATCTCAACTTCCCAACACGGGAAAAAAGCAAAAAATTCAATCTCTTAAAAGTCTTCGTGTCTCAAAATAACTTCGGAAAAACCGTACAACAAAATAGTCCTTTAAACAAAAACAATTAAAAACACTCTCGATTTACCCACAGTTTTACCGACAAAAAGGGGGTTTTCCCAACCCCTTACCCGACATTTATACCGACCACGTTCTTTAAACCAAAATTAAACCGACATTAACCGACAAAAATTCTTCTACCGCCTTTTCCGACAATTTTCCACTACTTCTTTATCGACGTCTTACCCAAAGATTTTCCACCGGCTTTTTTGAAAGCCGTTTAAAACCCACGAAACGTTACCGCAGTTGCCGGGGTTTTAATCGACGCCCATCACTCAAATTTAAACCCACTTACCGACCCCTTTTCGACAACGTCCCCGGGCTCATCAACCCTCTACGAGCGAAAAACGCTGATCTTTTAATCAACTAACTGGGGAGGGAAGATTTGCCCAATTTCCCCTTTTTGAGGTTTAAACCCCCCTTTCCCGGAGTTAATCCCTAATACCTCTCGAAACCCCCCCTATTTCTGTCAGGTCGGTACGGGTCAATTTTATTTTGAAACTAAAACCGCCCTTTGTTTTTCATGCTTCGCCGCGTTAAAACCCCGAACTTCTCAAATTTTTTTGGGACCCCCGGATCCGGAAACATGCCAACCATAGGTGGATTTTTTAGTTTTGGGGTAGTTTTTTCGGAACCCTTTCAAACAAACCGCCTCCCCCCCTCACGGGGGGTGAAACCCATCGAACTTTGCCAGTCTAAAATACGAAACTCCCCACGTTAAAACCCGATAGCGTCCCGGGGAGGATAAAAAAAAGGAAAACCCCGGTCTAAAATGTAAAATTCAGATAGGCCCCACCCCCGTAATGCTACTTTTAAAGGGGAAAAACCAAATTTTTTTCCTTTCCCCTTTTTCCCCCCTCGGGGAACCTTTTGGGCGGGAAAACCCTTTGTCGTGGGTATCCCCGGGAAAAATTTTCCCTAAACGACTTTTCTCGCGCAAGTTTTTTTACGGGGCAACGCGAACATAAAACCCCGAATAAAACCGCCGGGGACCCGCGAAAAGGGCGTTTCCCCCCCAAAAGGTTTTCGGGTTTCTCCGATGGGGTCTCCATTGTCCCCCCGATTCTTTCGACATTGGGGATGGACGATTTGGGAAACAACGTTTGCTTCCAAATTTGGGTTTCGAACCCTATTGTTATTTTTGGGACGGGCGATGAATTTTTTTTAAAATTTTTCCCAAAAGGAAAAAATTTGGGGTATGCTTCGTGTGTTTTAAGGGTTTTTTACCTCGCCCTTAAATTTAAAGTTGAAAATGAGAAAAATTTTTCTCTGGTTTTTTGGATACGAACGTTATAAAAGTATCGGTGGTAAGGGTTGCCCACAATTTGGGACCGGAAAACCTACGTTTTCAGGCCGCTATTTAATTTTTTTTGTCCCAAAACATCCCCATGAGATTAAAAAATTAAAACCCTGAAATTAAAAAGCCTAGTTGATTTGGGCTTTTTACTCGCTGACCCATTTTTTTAAAAAGAAAATTTTTTTTAAAACAAAAAATCCAGAGATAAAAGAAAATTAGAGAAAGACGGGGGGGGGTAAAGGGCAGGGGGAGTTAAGGGGGGAGGAAGGGGGGGAAAAAGGGGAAAGGAGGAAGGGAGAAAAATTTGGGGAGAGAAAAAGGGGGGGAAATTTGGAAAAGGTTAAGGGAGGGAAAAAATGGAAAAAAAGGGATGGGGAAAAAAGGGGGGAAAAGGGAAAAGGGGGAGAAGGGGGAAAAGGGGGAGGGAGGAAATTTTAAAGGTGGAATTAAAGGGGAAGGAAAAAGGGAAAGGGGGAAAAAAAAAAAGAAAGAATTATAAAAAAAGGGAATTTTGGGGGGGAAGGGGGGGGGGAAAAGGGGGGGGGGAAAAATTTTTGAAAAGATGGGGTAGGGGGGGGTTTGGGGAATAGGAGAAAAGGGGGGGGGGGAAGGGGGGGCCCAATTATTTTTTAAAGGGGGGGGAGAATGGAGGTTTTAAAAGGGGATAATGGAAAAAAAAAGGGGTTGGGGAAGGGGGGGAGGTTGAAGAGGGTCTAAAAGGGAAAAAAAAGGAGAGTAATTGGAGGTTTTGGGGAGAGGGGGAAGAAAAGAGGGAAAGGGGGCAGGGAAGGTTAAAAAAATTTTGGGGGGGTAATGGTGGGGTGGGACGAGGGAAAGAGGAAATAAAGGAAAGGGAGGGGTGAGAGGGGGGAAAGAGGAAAGGGGATTTTGAAGGAAAGGGGTAACAAAACAGGGGGGGGGAAAAAAGGGGGGAGGGGGAAAGGGGGAAGGAAAAAGGGAAAAAGAAAAGAGAAGGGGGGAAGGGGGGTAAAGGGGGAAGGGGGGGAGGGGAAAAGGAAAGGGGAAGGGAAGGGGGGAAGGATGGAAAGGGGCTTCTGGAAGTGGGGGATTGAAAAAGGGGCGGGGGTTCTGGGAACGGGGGAGAATGGGGTAAGTTTTTTTGGGAAAAGGGGGTTTAAAAAAAGGGGGGAAAGGTAAAAAAAGGGGGAGCCCGGGGGATATAAATGGGAGGGCCCTTGCGAGGGGGAAGAGTAAAAAGGGGGGGGGTATGGGGGGAATTTTTAAGGGGGGTGAGAAAAAAGGGGGGAAAAAGGAAATTAAGGCGGAAAAAGGGGAAGGGGAGGGGGGTAGGAAAAAAGGGGAGAGGGGGGTTGGGGGGATTTTAAAAAATGGGAGAGTGGAGAAGAAGCTAGGGGAGATGAATGAATGGATGGAGGAGGAGGGAGACAGAGTAAGAACGATAATAGGGGGGGACTTTAATGCAAGAACGGGGAAATTTAGGAGGAAGAGTGGAGATAGGAGGAGGAGGAGGGAGAGGAAGGGAAGGGGAGAAATCAAGAGATACAAAAGTAAATGGGGAAGGGAGAAGGTTGGTGAAGAAGCTGGAGGAAAAGGGGTGGGCGATAATGAATGGAGGAAATAGCAGGGGATGAGGAAGGGGGGTGGACATATATGGGACCGAATGGGAAATCGGTAATAGATTACATAATAGGTAATGAGGAGGTAAGAGAGGAAATCAGGAAGTTAGAGATAGGTGAAAGGATGGACTCGGATCACATGCCGTTAATAGTGTGGTTGGAAGGGAAAGGAGGAGGAGGAGAAAGAAAAGGAAAAAAGAGGAGGAGATGGAACTGGACGGAGGAGGGGAAGGAGGAATTTAGGGAGAAGATAGGGGAAATTTGGGGGAAGCAGAGGGATGAACAAGAAGAGGAGGGTGTAGAGGGAGAGTGGGAGGAGAAGAAAAAGAAGATACAGGAAGTGTTAGATAAGGGGAATGAGAGAGAAGGAAAAGAGAAGAAAGAAAAAAAGAGAGGGTGGTTTGATAGGGAGTGTAGAAGAGAGAAGGGGGAGGTGGTAAAGGAGTTAAAAAGGTGGAGGAGGATAGGGGGGAAAGGAGAAGAATACAGGAAAAGAAAAAAGAAGTATGAGAGATTATGTAGAAAGAAGAAGGAGGAGGAGAATGAGGAGTGGACGAAGAAAGCAATGGAAGCGAGGACGGAAGGGCAGGTTTGGGAGGTGGTTAGGAGGGAAAGGGGAAAAGGAAAAGGAGGAATGGGAGAGGGGATTGAGATGGAGGAATGGAACAGATATTTTAGAGATCTATTAGGAGGGGTAGAATCGAGAGTGATAATGGGAGGAAGAAGGACGGAGAAGGAGAGAGGGGAAGATCAGATAAAAAAGGGAGAAATTAGGAGGGCGATAGGTAGGATAAAGGAAAGAAAGGCGGTGGGGGTGGACGGGATTCCGGGAGAAGTGTGGAAATTTGGAGGAGAGGGAATAGAGAAGTGGGTATGGGAGTTGTGCAATAAGATATGGAAGGGGGAGGGGTGGATAAGGGAGTGGAGTGAGGGGCTGGTGGTGCCAATCTTGAAGAGGGGTGATGGAAAGGAGGTTTCGGAGTACAGGGGGGTAACTCTGACACCGTCTTTATACAAAGTATATGCGACGGTGTTGGCAGAGAGATTGAGGGGAGAGATAGAGGAAAAAGGGATGTTGCCACCGAATCAAACGGGGTTCAGGAAAGGGATGGGAACAGTGGACAATATTTATGTATTAAATTATTTAATAAACAGACAAATAAGTAGGAAAGGAAAGCAAATGGTTCTACTGTTTGTGGACCTGAGAGCAGCGTTTGATTCGGTGGACAGAGTGAAGTTGATGGCGGCGTTAAGAGGGAGGGGGGTGAAGGAAGAGACGGTGAGGAGGTGCGAGGAAGTGCTAGGAGAGATAGGGTTCAGGGTTAGAATAGGGGAGGAGGTGGGGGAGAAGTTTTGGACGGGGAGGGGGGTGAGACAGGGATGCCCACTGAGCCCGCTTCTGTTTAACATGTTGATGGCGGACTTGGAGGAGGAAATGGAGAAAGGGAGATGAGGGGGTGTGAGATTAGGAGAGGGCAAGGTCTATACATTAGCGTACGCGGATGACGTGGTGCTGTTGGCAGAAGATGAGGGGGGGATGAGGTGTATGATGGAGAGGTTAGGGAGATATCTGGAGGGGAAGGGACTGGAACTGAATGAGAAGAAGTCGAAGGTGATGAGATGCAGAAGGGGGGGAGGGAGGTTAAAAAAGGCTAGTTGGTTTTGGAAGGGAAAAAAATTAGAGGAGGTAAAGGAGTACAAATATTTAGGATATGTGATTCAAAGGAATGGGGGGCAAGAGGGACAGGTAAGGGACAGAATAAAGAGAGGGGCAGCAATTATGGGACAGGTATGGGGAATAGGTAAGAGGAGATTTGGGAATAACTGGGGGAAGAGGTTGTGGCTCTTCGATGCGTTAATATGGACGGTTTTAGGATACGGGGTGGAGATATGGGGATGGGAAGAGAGAGAGGGATTGGAAAGGATACAAGAAAGGTATCTGAGATGGATGTTAGGAGTGGACTGGGGAACGCCTGGATATATGGTAAGGGAGGAATTGCAAAGGGAAAAGATAAGGACAAGGATGGGTAGAAGAGCATGGGGATATGAGAGAAGGTTAGAGGAGGGTAAGGGAGGATGGTTGGCGAGAATATGTTTGGGGGAGATTAAAGAAAGGGCAAAAAAAGGAGGGGAATTGTCAGGGTGGGAGAGAGAAAGAAGGGAATTTTTTGAGGGTAAGGGGATGGGATTAAGGGAGATAGAGGAAAGAAGGGAAAAGGGGGAGTTCAGATGGGAAGAAGTTGAGGAATGGGAAGGAAAGGAACAGAGGGAGGAGAGGGTGGGAAAAATGATAAAATCGGAATATAATAAGTGGTACAAACAGATTAAAGGGGAGGGGATTCCGGGCTATTTGAAGAAAGGGTGGGCGGAAGGTAGATGGAGGAGGATGGCAAGGTACAGACTGGGAAATGAAATGAAGGGAAATAGGTATTGGGAAAAGGAGGAGGATAGGAAGTGCAGGATATGTGGGAGAGGGTTAGAGACGTGGGAGCATGTGTGGGAGGAATGTATGGATTGGGGAAGGGAAGAGAGCTGGCAGGAAATGGTAAAGGAGATATTAGGAGAGGAGGGGGAAGGGGAAATATGGTTAAAAAGGTTAGAGGAAGCAAGAGGGAAAGGGGGGGAGAAGGAGAAGGAGGAAAAAGGAGGACAGGGAGATGAGAGAGGGTAGGAGATAAGGGGAGAGAGAGACGGGGAGAGTGTGTGAGTGAGTGTGTGAGAGAGAGAGAGGGAGGGAGAGGACAGGAGTGGAAGAATAACGGTAACCGGAAGCGGAGGTCCAACATAGGCTAAGTAGAATGTAAGATTGCGTAGGTTAAGATAATTTAGAATAAGAAAGGTTAGGGAAAGGCGGACGTGTGTGTGTGTGTAGGTAGGGCAGAATGCGAGAAAAGATGAGAAAGGCGGCGAAAAGGAGAGGCGTGGCGAAAAATGTAATTAGATTAAGTTTTAGGTATAAGTTTAGGCTAAGGAAAAAGGAAGGAAGGAATAAAGGTTTGGGAACGCTCCTTTAAAAAAAAAGCGCCTTGTAATCCCCAATTGGGGCAGCAATAAATATATCTAATCTAATCTAATTGTTACCCGTTAACAATTATAAACAAAAACATCAATAAAAGACTTCGAGCGATTAAATTTGGCGGTAATCTTAACTCGCCCAATCGAAATAAATTTGATACGCGAAATTGCATTGTGTTACCTTACATTAAAGATCTTAGCGAGAATATTACGCGTTGCATCAATAAAAGTGGAATTGATGCTTTGTATACTGTCCCAAAAAAATTGGACACGTTGATAAAAAGAGGTAAAGATGGGATCGAAAACTTAAAAAGAACTGATGTTGTTTATAAAATTGATTGTGCGAATTGCGATTCGGCTTATATAGGACAGACAAAGAGACATTTAGAAACGCGCATTAAAGAACATAGAAATAACATAAAAAAAGACAAGACATTGCATTCTGTCGTTAGTTTATATCGAACTTGCAACGATCATGAGTTCCGTTGGGATTCTCCGGTGATTCTGCATGAGGAAAAACAGACAAGAAAAAGAGAAATTGCAGAAATGTTTTACATAAAAAAACAAGGAAAAAGTATTAATTTACAGAAAGATACGGAAAATTGCAGTGGGATTTATGATCGTGTTCTTGACGTTATTTAAGTCGTTTTATATTTATTTTTACTTTTAATTTTATTTTTATTTTTATTTTTATATCCACCTATTTATTTATTTTTATTTATTTGACTTTATTATGACGATTTAAATTACGAAAGACACATTTAGTTTCGTCTCTATCTTCTTAACGCTTAGTGACTAAGATTCTTGCGAACAGTTAACATCTATTTAATATGTGCTTACTTCTGTCAGTCTTGCATTGTTCATCAAAACAAGCGTTAACATTGTCGGTAGTTTGCATAGAAGTTGATTTACTGTTTTAAATTTGGTATGTAACACATTTTTGTTTTTAAATGTATAATTAATTGTTGCGAATAAGTGTATTAAATTATAATTATTTTGATGGAACTTTTTATAGATGTACTTGAAAAGGGCTGCAATGACAGCCGAAACGTTGTTGTATTTCAAATAATTATTTATAATAAATTATTGCCAGTCTGGTCGACTTTAAACATTGAGGAGTGGTTTTTTATTAATTATTACTGGCAACCTTAAGGATTATTATTTATAAAAAATGAACATCATATTTTTAATTGGGACAATGTTAAGATCATGGACAAAGAAAATAATTATTATAAAAGACTCATTTCTGAGATGCTACATATCAAGGAACAAAAAAATGGACTAAATTTAAACAAAGATACTGAGTTACTTAGCGAGTCGTATTTTGATATTTTGGATATATTAGCGAACAATAAATAATAATAGGACAAATAGGACATTAACGAGTCAAACATAGATATTAGATCATATATAAACACGCACGCTCTCCGATCAAGTAGAGTTTAAAATGAGCTGTCTTTCTGTATTGTTGGTTCGTTATGTGTCATCCTTAATAACTGTTAATAAGTAGCAAAATTGTCAAGAAGAACGATGATAGGTAAGCATACTACCAATTGTAGGGGATACATATTATAATTTGGACATACGTTGATCGGTAATTTTTTATTAATCGCAGCGCCTACGGAACGGGTTAATTTCTCGCATATTAACGATGAAACTATCCGAGATCTGAGAAAAATCAGAGATCATATCGAGGCGAACATTGTTGGACATGACGAATTAGAACACGTGTTAATTGCTCAAAGACTCTCGATTCTGAATAATTATAATTAAATTCCGATATTATGTGAAGTTGTATGAATTTATATTTCAAGAATTATACTGAAGTCGAAACGTTTATAGAACGATTTTAATTTGCGTTAGTTTTAATATCTAATGACTGTAGTTTTATAATTTATACATGTAATAAATGGTAGTTGACTGAACATCTCGAATATTCAGCTCGATAAGTTGGCCTTAGATTTATCACTTTGTTATCATATTTTAGGTTTAAGCCGAGTTTACAGCACCTGTAATAGAAGGAAATTTTAGTTGATGTTAAAATATTCTAGATTACATAAAAATTATTTATTTTTAGTGTTCAATATAAAATTAAAACAATTATATAATTGTTTTGCGTTTATATAGAGTTATCAAACTTATCAGATTAAATACAACGGCTCAAGTAAAAGTATTTTATTTCTTATAATTTTATGTTTGCATTAAAATCTTACGTTATAATATATTAAATATTAATTTATGTTAATTTATTACGTTATGTGACATTATTAGAAGCCGAAATATGACGTAATGCCTTTCCTACATTAAAATATTAATTTTAGTTATTTTTTAATAAATAGGAACTTGTAGTGTTACGTCCCGTTCGCAGTCGCGGCGTGTTATTCGCGAGTGTATGATTCGCGTTGCACGTACTCGAACTATTGCGCGAGACAACGTCGTATTACGGAAATTTTTCCGGGGATACCCACGACAAAGGGTTTTCCGACAAAGGTTGCACGATGCGGAGGGAAGGAAAAGAATGTGTTACCCTTAAAGTAGCAGTTACGACGTGGAGCCTATCTGTAATTCTACAGTTATGATCGTGGTTCCGTCTTCTATTCTCGCCGGGACGCTATCTGAATTACGCGAGTAATCTTCGTATATAGACTCGCAAAGTTCGCATAGGTCACCCGCCCGCGAGAGGGTGAGGCGGTTGCTGCAAGTTCCGCAAACTATCCCAACTAATAATCCACCTATGGTTAGGCTATGTTTCCGGATCCGTGTTCAGAACAATTGAGAAGTTCGAGGTAACGCGGCGAAGCATGAAAGACAAAGAGCGGCTTTAGTTTCAAAATGAATGTACCCGATACCGACTTGACAGTAATACGGAGGCTCGAGAGGTATTAGGAGATTAACTCCTGGAAGAGGGGTTACACCTCTAAAGGGGATTGGGCACATCTATACCTGCCACGTTAGTTGTATTAAAAGATCATGCGTTGTTCGCTCGTAGATGGTTGATGAGACCGGACGTTGTCGAGAAGTCGGTAAAGTGAGTCGATGTGGCGTCGATATAACGTCGGCAACTGTCGGTAGAAAAACGTATGTCGGTATAATGTCGGTAATGTCGGTAAAAGAACGTGTGTCGATATGTTGTCGGTAAATCGAGAGTGTTCTTAATTGTTTATTGCTTAAGTGACTACTTTGTTGTACGGATTTACGAAGTTATTTCTTGAGACACGAAGATTTTTAAGAAATTGAATTATTTGCGTTTTTCTGTGTTAGAAGTTCGAGAGTTGTACCGTGTGCGGTGGACGACCCTAGTTTTATAGCCTGACCCTTTTTTTTATAGCTTCCGCAGTGACGATGGAAAAGAGGAAAAATGCGTCGGAGATTTTTCTAGAATGTTCTCTTCCACGTAATAGAAGCGTCTCTGAATTTGCTAACACGCGCGAATCCTTAGGTTAACATGAATTTCACTTACCTTTAGTAGCACTTTCCTGATCGTGTCGGCTCGTACTTGGAGGTAGTGCGTGCGGCGAGGGTCGTTCACTGGGATGTTTGGCGGCGGTAGGCGTCGTGGTTGGAACGTTATTGGTATGCACTTCCACTGTAGGAGTTCGTCGTTGTTATTATTTTTAATGTTAAAAATGTCCTCGTATTTAGGATCGGCCTGATACTCCACTCCGAGGAATTGAGAATCCTCGGTCGCTGATTCACGATAGAGTCGGTTTAGTTTTCGTAATTGATTCTTCCTTCCCGCGCGTCGCGTCTTAGGCATATTGAATTTGATGCATCCTCTGAACGATTACTCAAATAAGGAGGGTTGATATGCGGCGGACCTCACTATCAATTCCTTATTTTGGCAAATGCTGAGAATGTTAATTCTAACTGTGATGAGCGGTGATCCGCTCCAAAACAGTTTAAATTATTCTGAATTCAAACGCCGTATGACAGATTTAAACGCTATCGTATTTTATCACGGGAGTGGAGGTTTTGAAGAGTACTGAACACTAGTTTTCACACATGAATACACTGATTTATTCATATAGTAGTACAGGATTCGAAACTAGAACTTAGAATTTAGACTTAGACTTCGAATTTAGATTTTAGGGTTAGGATATTATACTTAAAGTTAGAATTTTAGAATTAGAGTTAGAATTTGGACTTAGAGTTAGAATTTAGAAGTGCGACTGTACTGTTCGGTGTCGCGCAGAGAACTGGCGAAATTCGGGACTGCTCTGAGGTCCTTCGTTTCGGCGGCTCGGGCCTGCGGTGGCCTGGAGAGGGGGAACTCTCCGGAGTAGGGGCTCTCACCGTGGTGGGAGACCCTTAGGCGCTACGAAGCGCCACGCTTAGTTTCTAGGCGGAGTTAAGCGTCATGGCCGGCTTTGGCGCGTTTTTCAAATGATGTTTGATAGTTTTAGGATTTATTCCTTATAGAATGAAAAAATTTACATACCCGGACATAGTAATAAAGCCGGACGTGACACCTCCCCCCTTAGAAGAAAATGTTGGACCATGTTCCAACGTTTTCCGAGCTTAGTAGTAGAATTTACAAAGTATAGTTTTGTTAACTTATCACTGAGTCTATACTCCTTCGTTGAGGAGATTGCGCAGTTCTTTGTAGTCTATAGGCACTTCACTTTGAACTTTTCTGTCGGGGGTGCAAAAACTTCGGTCGTCGAAGGGGGATTTAGGGGTGTTAGCTCTCGTCCGTTGTCCTGGTTCTCGTCCGCTGGTTTTCCGAGGTGCAGTAGAACGTTTGTTACTGAGGTCCAAACGGCTCCCAGGAGGTGCAAACTCCATCCGTATACGGAATGGAGTGCGTAGCCATGTATCAGTGTGTCGATAATTAGTTTGGCGACACGGACGATGACGAATATTCCGAGGACTCCAGCGCTTGCTGATCCGAAACTTACGAATCCTTTCCACAAGCGGGCTCCCGTATTTTCTGCTAGCTGGTCGAGGGTTTTCTCGTCCAACAGGTTTAGCATAGAGAGGCTTCCCGCGGGGACTTCTTGTCCCATTGCTCCTCTAGCAATTGTATTGAGCATAGAGGGTTTCTCCATGGGAAACATAATGTGGTCGCGGAGACGATCAAGGTCTTCGCTAGTATAGATGCCGCTGGAGGCGAGTGAATCTGGACTGACGTATCTCCATTGTGGTTTGGTTAGTGGTTGAATCATCGGCGGCGCCATTGATTCCACTGGCTTTGGAGTTAAACGATACCAGATGTTGTGTACTCGATACATCGCTGAAAGTAGTTCGTGGCAATCCCTGGGTGTTCCTGTTTTGGTAAGTATCCTTGATCTTGGCAACAGGAAGAGAGATTTGTTTTGGTGGGTGACGGGGAGTTCGTTGTAGCATCTTTCAGCTTGCCGTACTCGGCACTCCACCGGTACGCATTTGATCAAATGGAGGACTTCGCCTGCCGTAATGGCGGTGTAGCCTGGTGCCTTCATGATTCGATGCGCCATTTCGTCCGGGGGCGATGCTGGCGAGAGAGAGAGCGTTTTGTAGAATTTGTCTCTCTAAAGCACATTTTTGCTCCATTATGTCTTGATACAATTGTGTC